>NW_027459014.1:300000-576652 GCF_050624435.1 Tenrec ecaudatus
TCCGCTCTCATCCATTCCCTTCTGAAAACCAGAATCTCGCCTGCTAAGCTTTGATACTATTCCCTTCTTCCGATTTGGATTATATAATTTACAATCCATGGATAACAGATGTTGGTGTGCTTCTTCCATGTGGATTAGTTGACATCTCACTTAGATGGCTGCTTGTTTGGAAACAAGCCTTTAAGATCCCAGATGCTGTTCTGTCTGATTAGTGGGGCACCATCTAATTTCTTCACCAATGCTACCCTTAAGGGACCTGATCTCATTCAAGAACTTTTTGAAGCCCCCTTGTATTCTTGACCTTGATAGCTAAAGGTACACTGCTTCTGACAGGTATCAAGAAAAAGACATTGATTAAAGCAATAGCTATGTGCTGTCTTCCAGGAAATGTACTAATGTGCTCAAGCAGTGAAACCACATCTGGATTAGCAGTTACAATCAGAGCCACCACTGGTTAAGTTTATATCAATTCACTGTCACTCTCTTAAGATCCTTTTTTTTTTTTTTTTTTGCACAAGACAGATAGGTAAGTTGAATGAGATTGTGGTGGAAATCATCCCCCTCCATTCTTCAAGTCTTTATGGTGACATTAATCTCTGCAGGTTCTCCAGCAATGTAATACTGCTTTTGGTCTAATATTTCTTTGAGGAAAGTTCTAATGGCTTCCACTTGGCCTTTCTTACTGTAATAACCCTTTCTCCATGTGTCAGGGATCCAAAATTCTGCCAATTGCATATTCTGGACCTGGAGAGATTATTACAGGATTATTTCAGAGACCACTGTACCCACTGTTGGATAGGCATGAGCTGACATTTGGGCCTCCTAGAATGAGTGTCAGTTTAGTGCCATAGGGATCCTTTGAGAAATATTAACTATCTATATTCTGACAGTGTAGTGGATTTCTACCTCAGAGGATTCATAGGAGTTGTGGGCCTATACACTTGCTCATCTT
Organism: Tenrec ecaudatus; assembly: GCF_050624435.1. Lineage (NCBI taxonomy): Eukaryota > Metazoa > Chordata > Mammalia > Afrosoricida > Tenrecidae > Tenrec > Tenrec ecaudatus. The sequence goes on from NW_027459014.1 coordinate 300,953, forward strand.
GGAATTGATAGAGCCCTCTAAGCATCCCCTGCATGTGTGGGTATGTCCATCTTGATAAATCTACTCTAACATTCCAATTTACTTCAGCTTTTAGATCCCTTTTCCAGTATATAAAAGCAATTCAACTTCATTCAGTATAGGCCACTTCATAGTCCTCATTGTCGTCCCGCAACAATGTAACTACTAGGTACTTTTCTGACGCCGTGAGCTGAAACATCGAATGAAGACTTGCCACTTGGCAGGCTCATAGCACTACACTCAGACTGACACAGTTCCCACACCTAATCCCGAGGCCTTTGTTTCTCCTTGTGTTCAGTAGGAAAAGCAAGCAGTCTCTGTCTGGAGTATGCCATACCTCCTCCTGGGCCACACTTTATGCCTCAAAGAAGTCGTGTCACGGGACAGTGGACTTCACACTAGTTATTGTTCTAAAAGCCAAAAGTGCATCTTGCAAAGCATTTGCCTCATACAAAGATTCCTGGGACACAGCTGTGGGACTATGGTCAGATGAGGATAAGAGGGCTGATTTTACTCTCGAAGGTGATTCAGGCAAAGAAGGTGGGTTAATCCCTTCAGATGGGGGCAGGAGGCTGGTCCTTCTGAAAATAAAAAAAGGTAATTCAACAATAAGGGCTCCATGTCCCTAGCTTGATCCTTTTATTGTCCACATTTTCCCATCTCAATTTTCAGGATCTCACATCTTCCCCGTCAAACCTTTCAACATAAGGGATTCAGTTGATGGTGTAATTAGCTATTCTTCAGCTAGGACTCAGGAATGATGGTGGTGTGTGGGTTACAAACTGGACTGTTAGCTAAAGGTCAGCGATTTTAAAAGCACCAGCCACGCCCCAGGTAAAAGATGAAGTTTGTGCTCCGATAAATATTTATAGCCCCCAGAGCCCTCGAGGACATTCGATTTTGGCTTATGCAGTCACTGTGCATTGCAGCCAACTCAGTGGTAGTGAGGATAAGACTCTGGATGGGTTTTCAGCAATCTCAACACTGCTACAAGAAATAAGACTTTATTTCAAGACCCAAATAGCAACTTTCAGGTCCTTTATGTACTGCTTGAGCCAGGACTTTGAAGCTCTGGACTCATCATTTTCTCTTTCCGCGTTGTGTATCTGAAAGCTGAACCAGCCAGCTTCACTATGCTTGTGGGTGTAACAAAAATGTTGAAAGATAATAATGAAATAGTAGTCACTCACAGCATTGTCTCTCACAGATGTTTGATCTAATGGTGGGGATATTATGCTTGTCTTTATTGCCACCTCATGCCATGGATTACTATGCCTCTTTACTATTGGAAGTCGAGCAATTAGTACTTTTAAATCCAGCCAGACTTGAGAATAAGTTCAGAAAGCATGCTGTAGTGGAGTTAACAAACCCAGGGACAAGAGAACTACAAGTGCTCCAAAATCAGTGATGAGGATGGTGTAAGAGGCCTAGTAGGGCTTGATCAAGGACAATGTAACTGAGAGGAATTACTGAAACTCAAATGAAGGCTGAGCATGATAGTGGGACAAGAGAAAAGTAAATGGAAATAGAGGAAAGAACTACAAGGCAAAGGGCATTTATAGAGGTCTAAGTACAGGTGTGTACATATGTAAATATATTTATATATGATGATGGGGAAATAGATCTATGTGCATATAGTTATAGATTTAGTATTAAGGTAGCAGATGGACATTGGGCCTCCACTCAAGTACTCCCTCAATGTCAGAACACTTTGTTCTATTAAGCTGGTATTCCATGAAGCTCACTTTCCTGACATGATCGCTGAAGACAAATGGGTACATAAGCAAATGTGGTGAAGAAAGCTGATGGTGCCCAGCTATCAAAAGATATAGCATCTGGGGTCTTAAAGGCTTGAAGGTAAACAATTGGCCATCTAGCTCAGAGCAACAAAACCCACATAGAAAAAGCACAACAACCTGTGTGATCATGAGGTGTCGAAGGGATCAGATATCAGGCATCAAAGAACAAAAAATCCTATCATGGTGAATGAGGGGAAGTGCAGAGTAGGGACACAAAGCCCATCTTTAGGCAACTGGAGATCCCCTCACAGAAGGATCATGGGGAGGAGACAAGCCAGTCAGGGTGCAGTGTAGCAATGATGAAACATACAACTTTCCTCTAGTTCTTAAATGCTTCCTCTCCCTCCCCCGCCATCATGATCCCAATGCTTCCTTACAAATCTGGCCAGAGGATGTAGACTGATACAGATAGGAAATGGAAACACAGGGAATCCAGGATGGATGAACTCCTCAGGACGAGTGGTGATACCGGGAGTGTCAAGGGAATGTAGAATAGAAAGGGGGAACCAGTCACAAGGATTTACATAAAACCCCCTCCCTGGGGGACAGACAACAGAAAAGTGGGTGAAGGAAGATGTCGGACAGTGTAAGACATGACAAAATAACAATTTATAAATTATCAAAGGTTCATAAGAGAGGGGGACTGGGGAGAGGGGGGAAACAAGGAACTGATGCCAAGGGCTCAAGTAGAAAGCAAATGTTTGAGAATGATGATGGCAACAGATGTACAAATGTGCTTGACACAATGGATGATTGTGTGGATTGTGATAAGAGATGTAAGAGTTCCCAAGGAAAGTATATAACTAAAAAAGAAAGAAAGCATTCTGTGTTGGGCCGGGTTGACTAGAGAAACAAATCCAGAGATACTCATATATGTATAAGAAAAAGTTTTATCTCAAGAAGTAATTATGGATCAATAAAACATTCCATCCCAGTCCAGCTCTTCAGTCTATAAGTCGCTCTTCAGACTCATTAAGTCACATGCAATGATGCAGAATGCAGGACAATCACAGGCCAGTGGGTTTAGTTATGTGGATCCAACTGACCGTATCGTAGTGCTTGCAGCAGCCAGGAAAGTGAAGGCACAGAGAGTGGGGGAGGTGCCCAGGACCCTGCTTATGAGAAAGTCTCGCCCACAGAGAGTCACCATCAGGGTGTGACCTGATTGACAGACTAAACTCTACCCTTACACTTTCATATATCTTCAAGTTGACATGAAATGATGTAACTACCACTTATTCTTTGAGTTTTGTTCTTCTAGAATCACTCTTGGTGCCAAATAGCTAAGTCTGAGTTCTCGAGAGGGGTGCATCAGTGAGATGCACACATACATACATATAAAGAGATTTGCTGCATGGTAGGGGTTTATGCAGTTGTAGAGGTTGGCAAGTCCCAAACCTACCGTTTGTGTCCAGTGGAAGCTAAGGATTTCTGATGACTTGTGGGGTTGTAGGACTGGTGAATCCACGACCTGCTGGTTAGGATGGAGACTTCTTCAGGTTTATAACACAGGAACTGCAGATCAGGCAACTAGAGTGCAGGTCAAGAAAGAGAGCAAACTTTGCCACAACTTCCACTTCGATAAAGGAAGCTGGCCACACTCCCGAGGCAATTTCCCTTTCAACTGATTGGCTGTTCATATCAGATCACAAAAATGAAAGTTGATTCCATTATGAAAAAGCACCTGTCAGACTGATGAGAATCACAGTCTAGTCAAATTGAGGTTTACATTAGTCGTTACAGTTCCCTCAACCAACTAGCTGCCCCCCTCTTGCTCCTTGCTTGGTTTTCTCAGCACTTCCCCCATATGGCATACTAAGTTTGGTTCTCATTAGCATATGTGGTGCACAGCCCAGAGACTACGTTCACCACTGCTTCGCTAGTGCTAGAGCAAGACCTGGCATGTGGGCGCTTACTGACTATGTTCTACAAGTGAAATTTGGTGTTGACTGAACCCCATGCTGGGATTCTTGTGCCCTTGTATTTGGAATGAGGTCATTGCTAGTGTTTCCTGTCATTCACATCTGTGAAACCGTATGGGTTTGGCAGAAAGCTCAGACCCAGGAAACAGCAGTGGGGGTCAGGGCCACAGTGATTCCTAGGGCAAGGGGCAGTAAAGAACCAAAAATTGTTGTCATTCTTTGCAATTCATTATTGTATCGTACAATAGCCTTTCTGAGAACTGTTGATTTGTGACTCTTGGGTCTTCCGGTTAAACTGATTCCCACAATTTCCCTTAAATTTTCTCCAGTACATAATTCATCACACCCTCAGTTGGAGGTCTCACTTCAGGGTAACAAGAAGTGTCATACACGCAATATTTTTGTTATATCCTTAAGAGCCTAAAGTTATCATTTCAACGACCGTGGAATGAACAGGGTCGGGAGCATGTACCCCTTCCCTGCACTCACAGTAATGGGTGGCTCTCTTCCCTCTCTAGTTTGAAAACAGCGTGAAGTCCAATTTGCTGCTCAAGGAGCTTTATGTGGAGAACGCACACCTGCTAAAAGCCCTCCAGGTTACTGAAGAGAAACAAAGAGGAGCTGAGAAAAACAGCCTCATCTTGGAAGAAAAACTCAGAGCTCTCAACAAATTAATCAGTAAGATTTCTCCGGCATCCCTCTGTGTGTAAAGACTGCTTGCTTTCTTGGAATTTATTCTGAAAAGAAAATCTTAAAACCTGAGCCACTGTGATGCCTTAATCACTTGCAGCTTATTGGCCATGGTCCTCAGACACAGGGCGACTGTGGTGTCTGGCTCGTTCCAGCAGCATCTGCTCTGTGCCAGATCCTGGGAACATACACGTGTTGGACAAGAGCACATTTTTATAAAACTCCCAATTTTACCACTGGGAAAACATGATGGAAACACTTGGTCAGGCCTGACAGAGAAAGTGGGTTAAGATAATGCAGTTCCAATACTGCATTTTCGACTTAAGCTCTCATTGCCATCGAGTCAATTACAATTCGTAGTGACTTTGGCTTCAAAGATTAAAATGTAAAGTAGGGCTCTAGACAGCTTTATCATATTTTTCCTTTTAAATTTCATTTATGTTTTCTTAAGCAGACACACAACAAAACATACATCACTTCAGCAGTTTTTAATGTATACAGTTTGCTGATACGGATTTTATTCCTCCGGTCTGTAGCCATTTTCAGCTTTTTTGAGTTGTTGCTCATCTGTTAGCATAAATTCACTCCCCTTAGAGTTCCAGGGGAGTCCAGGTGGCATGGTGATGACAGCGCTGGGCTGCTAGCCACAAAAGCAGCACTTTAAATCCAACAGACTTGGGAGAAAGACATGGCTGTCTGCTCCCATGAAGAGTTGCGGTCTCAGAAACGCACAGGGGCAGGTCTACTCGGTCCTGTAAGGTCATTGTGAATCAGAATTGATTTCATGGCAGTGTGGTTGGCTTTGTTTTTTGTTTAAAGTCCCAGGCAAATACTTCAAGTTGTTTTCCATTTTATTCCACATACATAGTTGTTAAAAGATCATCAAGCTCAAAGCAGACTTTTTTTTTACTAGTTAAGCCAAACTATTACTTGGTTTCAAGAAGACATTATGATACATTTCTGGTTTAAGGCAATAGTTTTAGGAGTTCAGCACCCTCCATGGCTCCAGAAAGTTGGGAATTGTGAGAATTTTATATTCTTGTCTGTATTTTTGCCCCATTTTGTTCAGGATCCTTCTCTGAACTCTTTGATCAAAATGCTCAGCAGTGGTAGCCAGGCACCATGCAGTTCATTTGGACTCGTGACAAAGGAGGGCATTGTTTATGGAGGCAGCTAATTAGCCATGCATTCCAGAATCCTACTCTATTCCATTCTGTTGTTCCACATGAATCGACACCAACTGTGCCTGACAACTGAAGGAGGAGGTAGAACAGAAGCACCAAACATGTTAATAAGCCAAATAATGGTATGTCCCATGAAACCATTACCCTGAACCTAAGAGCTTTACTGTCTGGTTATTCAGCTCTGTCCTCTGTTACACTTCCCAATGGCTGCTGAGTGCAGACTTTCCAGAAGGGCTTCCCTCTGTAAGCAGAGTGTCCTCTAGACAATAAAGGGGAGGACTCTTGTTCGTTTGGAACCACTTTACCACATGTAAATATTGGTACTGTGGTTACATCTGTAGGCTTGTATTTATTGTACATTAATCTTTTTTTCATTGGAGTGTTTTTGCACTGGGAATTGAACTATATGTTAAAAAAGATAAAAATATAGTTTTATACCAAAATTGATGGTCATTTGTTTATCTGAATGTACTACTGTAATGTGAAATGAGTCACTGTATTTGCAGTTTTTCAATTAAAAAATTTCAATTTTGTCCTTTGTTCTTCAATTATAAAATATCTCAAATAATTAGAAAATACAGTTTTAGGAGAAAACCCATATACCCATCAACTAGATACATTTAATATAATATTTTGAAATTTTTCTTTTTAAAAGGTATAAAATATTTTAGATAGAGGTGAAGGTCGTATTCTATTGATTGCAACCTTTTACTCGTCCTAAAGGCACGCACTATCCCAAAGATGGTAAGTAAGTGTCCTGGTCTCTTTGTACATTTATTATATATGCATTATATAGTCTTGATTAGTGTCCACTCTTTTACTTTTGCATGTATCCATTGCAACGGCTACACAGAAACTCACAGACAAAATGCGTGATGAAAGAATTTAATAACTCAATAAGTTATAGTGCCAAGAGAAATGCTCAGGGTAGGTGTTTAACAGGACACATTACAGAGTTTCAGGTATGCTAATAAACACCCGAAGTGGCATACAACTCTGCTATGAGCCTCAACCCAAAGACATTCAGCTCAGGCTCTGGTCAAACCCAGGTCAGCAAACCCAGGTCTCCGAATTAAGTGCCCAGACTGAAGGACCAGGAAAACGTCAGTCTTCACAACCTAGAAATTGAAAACATTGTTCGGCACCCAGCTACCATGACCAAGTGTTATGAAAAGGATCACAACAGAAGGTTCTGTCTAAAGTGGGGGAGAAGTTAAGAACATAACCCTAAAGGATGCCAGGTTTACTGATCGAACAGAGATAGGCAGGACCTCCAAGATTTGCACTCTTCCCCTGCAGATCGGGAACTGAACTCAAATGGTACATTGACGGTATTGCTGCAATTAATGGGTTGAATCAGAATGCATATGAATTGTGGTAAATGATGTAAAAATATCACCTGATCTTTTGAGGGCAGGCCAGGTATGAGTGATAGGCTTTTTCACTGGGGTCAAGGAGGGGAGCCAAGCCCTTCTTTCAAAAGATATTTTTAATTAAAAGTTTCTTTTTTCATATAACACTGTTTAGGAATGAATAAAATGTAGCACAAAACCTGTCTCTTTCAGCACTGCCATGTTCCCAAACATGCTCCGCAGTGTTCCCCTTGCTCATATGATAAATATGATTATATCTATCCATACTTGTTTTATGAAAAATGCTTACACTGTACAAGTTGTAAAGCGGTCCTTCAAAAATTAAGGACTGTAAAAATTGTCCTTCAAAAAAAAGTTAAGTATTCCAAGATAAAAGCTGAGCGTTCATAGCTATTAGACTCCCATACAAGAAAACTTAAAGCCAGTCCTCCAACGTGAGAAATGTGAAGGAATGATACTAGAAAGTCACTCAAAGTTGAACACAAAAGGGAAAATGATGAGAACAAATGTACAAATGTGCTTGAAAATTGATATATTTATGGATTGTGATAAGAGTTATACAAGCCCCCAATAAAACTATTTTTTAAGTTGTACGAGCCCCCCAAAACCTGATTTAATAAAAAAGAAAGAGCTAGATCTGGAAATGGTGGAATGTCACCTGGCTTATATTCTTTTCTTATTTTTTGTACAATGACTATATTCCTTTCTCTCTTTTTTAATCATTTTACCACAATCCATATCTACACCCATTGTGTCAAGCACATGTGTACATTTATTTCCATCATCATTCTCAAAATACTTTCTTTCTACTTGAGGCCTTGGTATCAGCTCCTCATTTTTCCCCTCCCTCCCCACCCCCTTCCCTCATGAACCCTTGACAATTTATAAATTACTATTATTTTGTTATGTCTTACACTGTCCAACATCTCCTTTCACCCACTTTTCTGTTACCTGTTCCTCAGGGAGGGGCTTATATTGTAGATCCTTGTAATCGGTTCCTCCATTCTATCCCACCTTTCCTCCACCCTTGAATTATCGCCACTCTCACCACTAGTCCTGAGGGGTTCATCTGTCCTGGATCCCCTGTGTTTCTTTCTGTACCCGTGTACATCCTCTGGTCTAGCCAGATTTTAAGATAGAATTGGGATCATGATAGTGGTGGGGAGGAAATATTTAAGAACTAGAGGAAAGTTGACTCATCCTTCCCTGTGGTCCCTCTGTGGGGAGATTGTTCCACTATCTACAGATGAGCTTTGGATCTCTGCTCCAGCCCTCTCGTTTTTATTTGTTATGTGTCTGCTGATGCCCAGTTCCTATGACTCCTCATGATCGCACCAGCGATGTGCTTCTTCCATGTGGACTTGTTGCTTCACTGCTGAATGGCAGCTTGTGTGACATCAAGCCTTTTAGACCCCAGACACTATATCTTTTAATAACCGGGCACCATTTGCCCTCTTCACCACATTTGTTTATGCACCTATTTTGTCTTCAGCGATTGTGTCAGGAGGGTAAACATCTCATGCTGCTGACTGGTTAGAACAAAACTTTCTCTTTTTTAAAAAATTTATGTATTGGGGCTCATGCAATTCTTATCACAATCCACACATACATCAATTGTGTAAAGCACACTTATACATTCATTGCCCTCATCATTCTCAAACTTCGCATTCCGCTTTGGTTCCTGGAATAAGCTCCTCATTTTCCTTTTTTCTCTCCCTCTCCCTCCCCGCTCCCCTCTCCCTCATGAACCCTTGATAATTTATAAATTATTATTTTATCTTATCTTACACTGCCAGGCGTCTCCCTTCACCCACTTTCCTGTTGCCCATTCCCCAGAGAGGAGGTTATATATAGATCCCCGTGATTGGTTTCCCCTTTCTACCCCTCCTTCCCTCCCGGTATCACCACTCTCACTGTTGGTCCTGAGGGGGTTCATCTGTCCTAGATTCCCTGTTTCCAAATCCCAACTGTACCGCTGTGCATCCTCTGGTCTAACCAGGTTTGCAAGGTAGAAGTGGGATCATGATAGTTGGGGGGAGGAAGTGTTTAAGAACTAGAGGAAAGTTGTGAGTTTTGTTATTGCTACACTGAAGCCTGAGTGACTCATCTCCCCACTACCGCTCTGCAATGGATGTCCAGTTGTCTACAGATGGGCATTGGGTCCCCATAGAACAAAGTGTTCTTGAATGGAAGGAGGATATGAGTGGATGCCCAAAGTCCATCCCCTACCTCAGGGTATTGCCATATAAATATATGTACATGGGCCAATACCTCTATTTTTGTAGATTAATGTATTTACATATGCACACCACTATGTTTATACCTCTATCCATTGCTTTGCTTCCTTGGTCCTTCCTCTGTTGCCTTTTACCTTCCTCATGTCCCACTGCCACTTTCCCCTTATTTCTGCCTCTTGGTAACCCCCTTAGCTAGTCTGCTGTTGCTCCAACATTACCACCACCCCCACCTTGGATCCCTATATCCTCATTACTGGCTCTGACACCCCAGTTGTTCCCCTGTCCATGGCGCAGCCTGCTCAGCACCCCCTTCCTCCACCACTCTGACCTCCCAGGTCTCCTTGGAACCGTTGGTCCCAATGCTCTCACCTCAAGCATGCCTCCCATACCTATCCTATATAGGTAGGTACACCGACTATGACATAGCCCAAAATGATTTTTTAAAATAAAAATAGTAAATCAATAAGAAAAATTTTTTAAAAAGAGAAAAGAACTATACAAAAATCCTGGGTCTCTTCGCTGGCCTTCAAGACTGTCCAGGAGCTGCCTCTCCCAGCCTGGAGTGCATGTAGACCCTACTATGAAGCACCAAACCATGAGGACAGCATGGTCACACGGTAGGATGCAGGAAGAGAGAGAGCTACAGGCTAGGGAGAGGAGCCAGCATGCCACACCCACACAGAGGCAGGCCAGGAGAGAGGAAGAGAAAGAGAGCGGGACTAGACCCCACGCTGGCACACCAGGCTCGGAGGATGACGTCCCTGGGGGAAGCTAATGGGACACAGAGGGAACTGGACAACTGACAACAGCTGGTGGCATGCTGTCCCCTTGCTGGAGCAGACTGCGACAAAGTATATTTCTTGATCACAATTGAATGTAAACAGAATTTGGTAACACATTGAAACTGAAATACACAATTATATGGAAATTAAACCATTATACAAACAACCAGTGAATATTTAGAGTCAAATGAAAATGAAGATACAACACACGAAAACATTTGAGACTCTGAAACTGTTAGGGTGGGGGAAGGGAAGTATACTTATTACCAATTAAGTGAAGGTTTACAGAGAAGTTCATCAGTTTTACATCGAAAAATTCATACACATTGATTTTGCACATCCACTCCAATACCTTCCATGTGCCATCCTACTTCCCCACTGGGCTTTCTCTTACCATCACTCCTTCTTTAGTAACCCTCTGGACTTTGTCATTGGGTAAATGCTGCCCTTTGGGTTTTAAGCTGTTGATGGTTTTAAAAAAGGTCATTTCAGTTCCACGCCTAGAGGACATTGGTTATATTCTTGGGGTATGCTACTAGATTCCATTCAACCAGTAAACCCAGTCTGTTTTATGATCATGAGTTCTGTTCCACATTTTACCCCCATTCCATTGAGGACCTTCTAATGTGATTGTGTTCAGAGTAATAGGTAGCGGTAGTCAGGCACCATTTAGGTTTTCCAAGCTCAAGATTATAGAGACTAATGTTTGGGTTGTTCATCATTCTATTGTAATAATTGTATTCAACATGTCTTTTGACTTCACTCTTGTTTCCTCCGAGTGCAGAGAGACCAATAGTTACTACTGGCTGCTCATGCACAGTTTTTCTTATTTAAGTCACTTTTTTAAAAAACAAAAATTTCAAAAGAGGACCTGATGCAAGGGGCTTAAGTGGAGAGCAAATGCCTTGAGAATGATTGGGGCAGGGAATGTATGGATGTGCTTTATACAATTGATGTATGTATATGTATGGATTGTGGTAAGAGTTGTTTGAGTCCCTAATAAAATGTAAAAGAAGAATAGAGAAAAAAATGATTAGGGCAAAGACTGTACAGATGTGCTTTATACAATTGATGTATGTATATGTATGAACTGTGAAAAGAATTGTATCAGCCCCAATAAATTGTTAAAAAAATAAATTAAAAAAAATTCCTTTTATTTTTTTTGTACTGTCCGACGTCTCCCTTCACCAACTTTTCTGTTCTGTTTTAATGTAATTTTTATCATTAAACTGTGAGTCTAATGGTAACAAAATAGAACGTGTGTGTGTCTGTGTTAAAATAGTCATTAAAGAATGGAATTCAGAGACAGAGAATTTTTTTAAGTTTTTAAAAATATTTTCTATTGTTACTTAGGTGAAGGTTTATAGAGCAGACATCAGTTTTACATTAAATAACTCGTTAAATCTACCATTGTCTTTTCATTTCCAATATTTTTTGCCAATCTCTTGTTTTATATTGTCTTCCCTTCACAAAAATAACACCTGTCTACCCTCTAGCTTCCACAGACAGAGAACTTATTGTTGACAAAGGCCTAAAAAACATTAAATGGGAAGCAGACACCTCTTCAATAAATGCTATTGGAAATACTGGCTATCCACTTGCAGAAGAACAAAAAAAAAGACGACTGCCTCACCCATGCACAGAAACAAACTCAAGATGGATCAAATTCCTAAATGTAAAACCCAAAGCTCTCAGGATCAGAAAACTGGGACAAAACTAGGAACCCTAGTGCAGTAGATGGGCTATCAGAAATAACAAAGCTGACACAATCCATAGAAAACAAAATAGTGGGACATATTAAAAAATAAAAAACATGCATACCTTAAAAGACTTCATTGAAAGAGTAAAAAGACCCATAGACTGGGAAAAGATATTTAGTAATGACATAACAAAGGACTAATTACTAAAATCTACAGAATTTACAAGGTGGCAAGAAAAACAAACTAGTAGCCCTATGAAAAAGTGGGCAAAGGACCGGAGCAGATGATTCACAAAGGATGATACGCGAATAACTAATAAACATATGAGTAAGTTCTCTCAGTCATTAGCTATCCAGGAAATGCAAGTGAAAGCAACCATGAGATACCACCTAACACCCATAACTGTAGCCCAGTTAAAGTAAAAAAGCTGAGAACAGCAAATGTTGGAGAGTGTGTGGTGAGATAGGAACTCTTATCCTCTGCTGGTGGACTTGTAAATATGTACAGACACTCAGGAAGGCAGTATGCCGATACCTAGAACAGATGGCAACTGAACTACCATATGATCCAGCAATACCATTACTGAACATATACCCCAAAGAAATAAAAAACATCATAAGCAGACATTTGCTCCCCCATGTTCATCACAGCACAGCTCACAATTGCTAGAAGCGGCCTCCATTCCCAACAATGGATAAAAAACCTCTGGTACATAAACATGATGAGTACTGCGCATGCCTGAAGAACAGCAATGAGACCCCTCACGTCGTGGAGGGCTCTGGAAGACATGCTGAGGGAAGCGAGTGAAGCACGAAAGGACAAGCACTGTGTGAGTCCAGAGCAGCAGGAACAAGCAGCAGAAGGGGCGCAAGCTCAAGTGTGCAGGCCATGCAGTCGTCTGGCTGGGGTCAGACAGGCCGCTAACGAGCTGGACCAGTGCCAATGACCTACACATCATCTGCTCCTGGTGAGTATAGTGTAGGTCACTTGGCCGGAGGTCACCTCACGACAGCTGGGATCAAATGGAGGGTGCGAGGGGGTAGTGGCTGTTCGCTGAATAGTAGCCATTTAGATCTGTGGTGAGGTCTCCCAGAGAGGGAGGTAGCCCCGTCGGAGGAATGGGGTTTACTGATGAGAGGTGCCGCACAGGAGATGAAAGGGAATGGTCAAATTTGGGGGTACATAGGTGCATGCCTGTTGAAGGGAGGGGAGGGAGAGCTAACCTCCAGGTGGGGGACAAAAGACTGAGGATGCTCTTGGCAACAATAAATGGGAGGTGTCTTCAGTGGCATGCAATGGGTGGGCAGAACTGGTGTAGGGCATCTGGGGGGGGTATCCCAGGAAAGCAGACCAGGTGCCATAAAATGCTGGGACAACAAATCCTGGATCTTTGGGGTGCATGCATGCTCCAGAGGCTACATCAGTGAGCCCCATATGGGAATCCCACTGGGTGAACTAGACTCTACCTCAGACACACTTGTAACATGAGGACTTAAGCGGGAAATACATGGTGCCTGAGGAAGCAGAAAACAGCTGTACCAAGAGTGGTGTACTGATGGTTGGTGGACAAATAAGGTCATGTTACATCAACCCCCTTTATGCTGGGTTAAGATATCTAGTATTCTGGAAATCTTGTGACAGCCCCTCTACTGTGTGTTGCATGTGCTTGGGTATATTAAGGTGTGTCTCAGGGGTGCAGCACCATGGGGGTCACTTTCTTGAAGCTGTTATTTGTTTCTGCTTTTTAGTAAATGAGACCCAGAGACTTTGAGAAAGAAAATATAACAATAGTTTGGGGGGGCGAGGATAAAGAGGGTCGGGGGAAGTAAGAGGGAGATGATGTCAAGTAGTCTAGGAGGGAAATGTATGTGTGGAGACTGATTGTGGCAGCAATTTTACAATTCTGTTTGATGTGATTGAACTATGGAATAATATGACATTTGTATTAACTCCTAAGTTAGCAAATTTTTTAAAAAGCATAGATTCAGGAATGGTTTGGGGGCTCACACTTAAAAAGAATTATCATGGCCCTGCTCAGTACTCACCTTCATGAAATGGTCACTGAAGATAAAGGTACTACAGCGAAGTGTCGCAAAAAAAGTAGATAGTAGCACTCCCTCAATGTATGAATACTTTCTTTTATTAAATTGGCACTCTGTGATGCTCACCCTCCCGACACAACTGCTGAAGCCAAAGCGGGTGAACAAGTAAATGTGAAGAAAGCTGATGGTGCCCGGCTATCAAAAGAGATAGTGTCTGGGGTCTTAAAGGCTTGAAGATATACAAGCGGCCATCTAGCTCAGAAGCAACAAAGCCCACATGGAAGAACACACCAGCCTGTGTGATTGCATGGTCCCGAAGGGAACAGATATCAAAGAACAAAAACTCAAATCATTGGCTGCACACCTCCATGATACAATCACCGAAGACAAACAGGTGCATAACCAAATGTGGCGAAGAAAGCTGATGGTGCCCGACTATCGAAAGAGATAGTGTCTGGGGTCTTAAAGGCTTGAAGGTGAACAAGCGGCCATCTAGCTCAGAAGCAATAAAGGCCACATGGAAGAAGCACACAAGCCTGTGCAATCACGAGGTGCCAAAGGAACCAGGTATAAGGCATCATGCAATATATATATATATATATATATATATATATATATATACACACACACACACACACACACACACACCATAGTGAATGAAGGGGGAAGTGCAGAGTGGAGACCCAAAGCCCATTTGTCGGCCACTGGAGATCCCCTCATAGAGGGGTTTAGGAGAGGAGATGGGTCAGTCAGGGTGCGATGTAGTACCGATGAAGAACACAGCTTTCCCCCAGATCCTGGATGCTTCCTCCCGCCACCTACCATGATCCGAATTCTACCTTGCAGGACTGGATAGGGCAGAGGTTGTACACTGGTGCATATGGGGGCTGGAGGCACAGGGAATCCAGGGTGGATGATACCTTCAGGACCAGGGGTGTGAGGGCCGATGCTGGGAGAGTGGAGGGTGAGTGGGTTGGAAAGGGGGAACTGATTACAAGGATCCACATGTGACCTCCTCCCTGGGAGATGGACGGCAGAGAAGGGGGGGGGGCGGTAGACTCTGGATAGGGCAAGATATGACAAAATAAAAATCAATAAATTATCAAGGGCTCATGAGGGAGGGAGGAGCGGGGATGGAGGGGGGAAAAAAAGAGGACCTGATGCAGAGGGCTTAAGTGGAGAGCAAATGCTTTTAAAATGATTAGGGCAAATAATGTATAGATGTGCTTTATACAATTGATGTATGTATATGTATGGGTTGTGATAAGAGTTGTATGAACACCTAATAAAATGTTTTTTTAAAAAGTACTAAATCTAAAAAAAAAAAGAGTGGCTGAATTACAACACTAACTGAACCCTCTACTTAGAATGATTTCTGATGTTAATAGGAGAGCATGGATTGGGACTAAATGGGAACCTGAAAGTTACGGTGGAGAGGACTGTGCTACGCTGAGTTTTCTAGAGAAATAAATCAAACTACACTCAAATAACTTTATAGCAAAAGTCAATTTACATCAGGAAGCCCAGCCCAGTTCAATTCAAGTCCATGGGTCAGATGCTAGATGAAGTCCCCTTTAGACTCACCCAGCTTCCAGCCAATGAAGCAAAGGCAAAGCAGGAATCGGGAAAATCACAGGCCAGTAGGGGCAAGAGCATCTGGATGTAAGGTCAGCAGGAAGAGGGCAGGGCACTGCAGCTCCTATGATCAGCAGGCCGGCTCGGCCATGAATCCTAGAGATGCAGAATCAAGGTAAGCAGGATGGAGGGAGAGGGAAGGAAAGTTGTCCATGGCATCTCTCTAAATTGGGCACCTCCTCCAAGGAGAGGGCCTTATTGAGATTGAACTCTACCCATACTTTCACACAGATGCATCAAACTGATATAAAATCGAACCATCATAGGGACACACGGAAAGATTATTCTCAGAAATATCAGAACATGGATCCTTGACATGCCATTGAGTTACTTCAGCCAACAACACTACCACTCACATCTGAAGAGTTTAATCCATCATTAGTAAAGCCATTGTCCCCTCCACCTGCACTTGAGCTTAGCCCAACTTTCCCTGCTGATAGGGAACCTCGAGTTGTATCTGGAGCATTCCCTGCAGCAGATGCCTTGCAAGATAATGCTGACACTTGCTGGGAAACACCTTCGACACTCATGCCTGCTTCGACACTGCCTCTAAACTTGTCTCAGTAATCCCAAAGGTGACCTCCAAATATTGATCCAGAAAGAGCTGTGCTATCCTCTTAAAGGACTGCTAGCATTTTCTAGTATGTACAGGCAGAGACCCGAGGAATGTGTGCGGGAGTGAGATGATGATGCAAGGAGCGAACGGTTGCATCAGTCTGAATGTGTTGACGTGGACCAACTAAGCACTGATCCTTCAGTCAGTGTTTCAGCACCAGACGTTAGGACAGAATCTAATAGTTTATCTGTTTGGTTTACTGAAGCAAAGCTTCTGCAGTGGCTTAGAGCAAGTTAAGTTGAAGTACCAGACCTAGCTTGGTATACTTTAGAGGATTAAGGGAATGGGCGTGTTTCAGGGCAGACCCATAGACTCACAAATGGAATGCACTGAGGACACACCTTTTCTCTCAGTGGGAAACAAATTTCTGAAGGGATCATAAGTATCTCTAAAGACTGCTGTGATTGATATTTTATTTTGAGCCAGTTTTGACAGTGGAAAATACCCTAATTAAGACGTTTGCACATAACATGGCTGATTGGGTCCCATGGTAGTAGGCGGTAAGCAGTAGCATTTAACAGAGACAAGGTGGGTGTGGTTGCCAAATGGTTAGCAGAGTCAAAGTAGTAACAGAATAGCCTGATTTGTATGGCATGGATACCTAAGCAGAGTGTCCGTAGGAGTGAAATAAATGAGAAACCTACCAAATCTTTCATTGATCTGTACAAGTTGAAAAATTCTAGGCCAGTTGAATAGCAGTGTAATTCAAATAGCCAGATATAGAGTCGCAAATGCTCGATCAATTCCCAAAAATTGAGCCAGTTCACAAACCCTTCATTTATGGGGAAGCCAGGTCCCTTTGAGGAAGGCACCCACTACACTAATAAAAAAAATGCATAGTTAGCCTTTCTCCCAGGCCTGCCCAGTGGAAACTGCGCCTTTTATAAGTGACAATTCATTGGAGAAAGGAAATAATCAGACGTTGGGGATGGTTACTGGACATTGGTTCCAAACTGACATTAATCTAAGTGACCCTAAATTTTAAGGTCCCACAATCAGACTAGGAGCATATAAAGGTCAAGTTATAATGGAGTCTTAGCTCAGGTTGATCTCACAGGGGATCCAGTATGAGCCCAAACCTATCCTATAGTAATTTCCCTGTTCTAGAACACATAAATGGAATAGACAGACTCACTGACTGCCAGTACCCCATATGGCTACCTGACTCTAGAACATGGACTACTATGGCAGGGGCAGGAGTGGAAGCTAGTAAAGCTACCTCTACTTAGGAAAATGGTAAAGCCAACGCAATTATGTTTTCCTGGAGGGATTGCAAAGATCAGGGTGCAAAGATTGCACCATCAAGGAATTGAAGAATATAGGGCTGGAGACCATTACTTCCGAACTGAGCTGTTGTCTATGGGGGGACTAGCAAACTCTAGACCTATGTGGTTTGTAAGGGTCCAGGTATAAGCTGTGCTTACACACACACAAGCACCAGCAGCGGTTAAGCCAGTTTTTAGTGTGGGGTTTTTTAATCACTTTATTAGGGGCTCTTACATCTCTTTTATAACAATCCATACATCAGTGGAGTCAAGCATATTTGTACATATGTTGCCATCATCATTTTCAAAACATTTTCTTTCTACTTGAGCCCTTGATATCAGCTCCTTTTTTCCCTCCCTCACCCACCCTCCCACCCTCAAGACCCTTGATAAATTATTATCGTTTTCCTATCTTACACCATCTTCTGTCTCCCTTCACCCACATTGCTGTTGTTTGTCCCCCTCAGGGTGTGGGGGTTATGTCTACATCATCATTGTAATCAATTCTCTGTTTCTCCCCCTTCTCCCCCTACATTCCCCCTAAGTGGCCTACGCTGATAGTATTGCTACTCCCATTACTGTTCCTGATGTGTTTATCTGTCCTGGATCCCGTGTGACAAGAGCTCTTATCTGTACCATCTGGTCTAGCTAGATTTGTAAGCTAGAACTGGGATTTGTAAAGTAGAAGTGGGGTCATGATAGGTGGGTGGGGTGGGGTGCGGGAAGCACTAAAGAACTAAAGAAATGTGTGTCTCGTTGGTGCTGTACTGCACTCTGGCTGACTTGTCCCTCCTGTGAGGGATGTCCAATTGTCTACAGATGGGCTTTGAGTCTCCATCCGACTCCCTTCATTCACATCATATGATGGTTTGGGGTCTCCTGATGTCTGATACTGTTAGATTCCTCAGGTGGAAATACCTGGGTCATTGGCTTCCCATGAGAATGAATTCACACCGAAGCCTGGTTTGTGATCCAAGTGAATTTTTATAAAGGATAGAAGTGTAAAGGTGAAACTGAGGTACAGGGAGGAAGACAGACATAACTGACAGGACAAGGAAAGCAGAAACAGAAATAGCTTTATTAGGTGGGGCAGTAGGGCGGCTCCTGCGGCTCCCTGCCGAGGTTTCGTGACCTAGGCGGACAGGTCAGGGAAGTCCCATTCAGCAGCTGGGGGCGAGGGTTTTTACAGGGGTAGTGAGGAATGTATGGCAATTAGCATATGGGGTCTGGAGACCTGGAGAATTGCTTGTCATCTCCTTGCAATTCTGACTTTTCAGGGCCCTCCACTGGGAGGCGTGGTTGACAGTACTGGTTGACTCCATTGACTCAATTAAGCTCACCTGGCCTAGATTGAGGTCCTCCCAAGAGTACTGGCTTCGTCTCAACTGCCTGAATTTATTCATGCCATCCAGCCTGGAGCAGCTTCCCACAGTCTGTAAGGGTGGAGGGAGGCCTTGGCAGGTAGAGGTAGAGGTTTCTGCCTCTAGCTCCCTAACACTTTCTGATCCCATCTACACCTTGTGATCACACAGGCTGGGCAACAATTTTATTAAAGCATAGATAGAATCATTTCCAAAGAAAGTATGTGAGTCCTTCTGGCATGGTGAAAAGGATACCTTAAGCATAGATAAAATATGCTTTGCTCCCGGAATGTAGTGGGGGCACCTTTCACAAATTAAGAAGGGTCATTCATTGTCTAGGGGAAGACTCCTAGTTTCTAAAAGACAGTTTTAAAGGGGAGGAGTTTGCCACTCCACAGATGTACAATTAGCTTTCTAATTAGTTATTTAGACCACCCTTGAGGCTCTTTAAATTGCAATCTCAGCTTTTGTCTCTGGATCAGTGTGCTGTCAGATTTATCTCCAGCAGCACTGCTGTGTGAGGACATTCATTAGGGCCTAGCTTCAAGGTTGACCTGCTTACTAACCTGTTCTCACAAGGTCTTCTGTTAATTCCCATATTGCAGGCAGAAAATGCCTCTTCTGTCCCTGTCAATTTGGTCAGTGCAAAAAACAGATGGATCTTTGAGAATGGCAGGGGGTGCCTGGAAACTTATCCAGGTGGTGACTCCAATTGCAGCTGCTGTCCCAGAAATGGTTTTATTGCTTGAGTAGATTAATATCTCTTCTAGTATCTGATAGCAGCTACTAATTGGGCAAATGTGTTTTTCTCAATTCCAGTTTTAAAGGAGCAGCACAAGCAGTTTGCCTTTAGCTGTTGTGGCAGTTAGATGTTATGTCAACGTGACCCTGTGGGAAACTGTAGCACTAGTCCCACCTATCAAACAGGTTACAGCCTGATGACTCCTCCTAGGGGATATGAACTTTCAAATAAGAAAGACAATGAGAGCAGCAAGAGGAGATAAGCAGCACCTGAGAGGGGATTGAGGGGCAGCTGGGAGGAGGAGGATGACCAAGCAGCACACACTGCAGAGAACAGCGCTAAAGAGTTACTGAAAGGGATAGCACTTCCAGACCATAGGATTGTCACCATAAAGATAGGTAGACACAAATAGACTACAACGAGAGAGCAGAAACACCAGCCAATTAGAACCGCTTAGGGCATCTCCCCTCGGCCGCCTGAGGGGAGATTCCCGGGTCTTTGAATTGGGAAGCTAGCTGAGGGGGTGGGGGGTACGTGCCAGTGGGGTGTGATGGAGCAAAAGGATCATAATTCGAAGTGACCAGACTGGGACCAGGGAAAATAAAAATATAAATTTCTTTGGCTTCCTGCCAAGACCAGAAGACTGCCAGTGGAGATCCCCCATCTAGGACTCACTCCTAGTAGTGGGTACTTCACAGCTTACTGAGCCTCACAGGGCTGAGAACAGGGCAGCTGAAAGCAGGTGTTAAGTGATTAACACCAAGAGCTCCAGCCCCCTCCTGAGGTACCACTCAGCACAACCCCTGATCAGAAGACACCCAAAGGCCAGGTACCTTAAATAATTGGGCCACTCTGAGGATTTATTTTCATATTACTTGTTACACATACCTGGATTGCATACACCTGACTCATTGACTAAGTATTTGCATCACAAAACAAGAAGCTGGAGCAGGTTTGGCAGGCAGAACAGGTTTTACAAGCCCAGGCAGGGAATTTATATAAGGGAGTTTATATATATCATTTGTATATATTTGTATGATATATTACTTTACGTTTTTTCCTTCCGATCTCATTGGTTTATTTCCTAGACCCCTAACACCCCATCTACCTACTAGTTCGCACCCACAACAGAGACTAAGCTCTGTGTGAAGCTTAGTGTCCCGGACAAACATACATTAACAGCTCTCCTGCATCTTATGCTAGTATGATTTTTCCTATTACTATTATTAAAACTTTCATCTCTTACCCCTTTTCTTTCATTTTCCTTTCTTTAGTCTAAATATCCAAAGTTTTACTTCATAACATCATTAACCTGTCTTTTAGTTTCACTGTACTGATCATCAAAATTTTTCTTACATTTTCAGACTCATAAAACCAAAGACTAATACTACTATCACAATATTTAAAATTGTTTTTGCTCTCAAATACTAGTACCCATTGATCCATCGTTGCAAATGAGGCATTTCAGGGCCAAATACCCCTTCCTTTAACCTACTATATAACACTACCTGATCCTCCACCCTCTTTTTTAACCTACTGCTTCCTTCACTCTCCCAACACTCATAACATTTCCTCCCCAAATTTCATATGACTCCCTTAACACATAAATTAGCAACCTCCCTCAGACACTTAATACAAACTATCCATTAGCCCTCTACTGCACCACCTAATAGAGTTAACCAGTTCCAAATAACATCGCCTACATAACACTCCCAATAGACTCCAAGATGACAAGGAAACAACAGAAGATATTAGTCACACACACACACACACACACACACACACACACACACAAAACAAGAGAAACATAAACAAATAACCAAATAGCAATCAGACTTAAATGTAATACCTGAAACTGTACAAGTTATGGATTTCCCAGAAAAAGAATGTAAAGAATGATGTTTGTGCTCATGCAACAGCTGAAAGAAATCTGAAAGGAAAAATAAAACAATAGAAAAGCTATAACCTCATTAGAGAAACAAACAGAAACACAAAAATCAAACACTACAATAAATAGCAGAATTACAAAGCAGGGGTGTCAAACTCAATTAAAAAGCGGGCCATTTGGTGCAACAGGCAAGATTCACATGGGCCACATCACATTTACAAATTTTGTTCAATTTCTATTTTGAAGTGAGGATTCAGGAATATGGATAGGATAATTAAAATACTATAATAGCTTTTATTTAAATATTTATTTTATTTAATGTATTTATAAAACTAAAATTATTGTTTTACCCTTAACTTGACAGTGCTTTCCTTCTACTAGTTTTCACTACGTCTTATGTTGTGACCGGAAAATATAACAAGGTAACTAATAAAAAACACCAAGATTTGGGCAGCTGACAAACGTGATGCACAATTGTAATGGCTTCCCTCTAAAAATGTTCACTAGCACTGCTGCTAGGTATGATCATAACAGCACAACCCAGAGTGCTATTTTTCACCTTTTCACTATTGGGATCTCTTTACATTATGTGACACTGAGAGTGGCAGACAGATCGCTTCCAATCATCACTGGAACTAGGTCAGTGCATTTATACACATCCACAGGCCCCCCAGAAAGCACTGGGCCACATGTATACTCATCTTCAGATAAAGGGTTAACGAGGGAATTGTGTGTACGGTATTGCCTCGATCTCCCCTAAGTGCTATTTTCTTCATAACAATTTTTTCTATTTTCATTTTATTTCAGAGCATCGCAGGCCACAAAAAAAGCTCCTCAGGGGCTACATGCGGCCGACAGGGCCAGTTTGACACCCCTGCTATAAAGGAAAAGCGGGAGGCTGTAAAAGAAATAGAGATACAGAATTGAAGAGATAGAAACCCAAATTAGTGAACTGAAAGACAAATCTATAGATTACAATCTAAAGGAAGGACAAATAACCAAAAAAAGCAAAAGAGACTGAGAAAAGCTTGATAATAATGTGGGACACCATTAAGAGGAACAACCTGCATCTTGTAGGAATTCCCAAAGAGGAAGAAACAAACAAAGTTACATCCACACAGAGAATAGTCCAAGAGCGCCAGCCAAAGAACTTTGCTCAATGTCTAAAAGAGAAAAAGACGATTGTTTAGGAAGCCAAAAGAACCCCAGCCAGGAGAGATTCTAAAAGGCAAACTCCACGGCATATTGTAGTCAAGATGTCGAACATCAGAACGGAAACAACAAACAATCTAAAAGCACCTAGAGAAAAAGATCAATTACACACAAAGGTTCAGCAACTAAATATGGTGGTATAATACAATTATTTCAAGACAAGAAAAGCCAAAAGCAAGACCACCATTACAAAAAATACTCAATGAAGTACTGTGGCCAAAAAAACCAACAGCAACAACACACAAACCTGAAACCAACATTCAAGACAATTCCTCACAAAAACCAGCACACACAGAACAACACCCAGAGCAAGGGAACGACACAGGAAGAACAAAGAAACTGAACACAATACACATCCAAACACACAACACACGCATATATAAACCAAAATGGTGGAAACAAATACACATACATGTCAATAATTTCACTGAATGTTAATGTACTAAATACACCAGTACAGAGACAGAGAGAAGCTGAATGGATAAGAAAGCAAGCCCCATCAATATGCTGCCTACAAGAAAAACACCTCACAAACAGAGACTTGAAGACATTAAAAATCAGAGGTGGAACAAAAGCATACCCAGCAAACAGCAACAAAACTCAGCAGGGGTAACAATATTAATCTCCAAGAAGATAAACTTCAAGGTAAACAACATAACGAGAAAAGATTGAATACTACATAATGATAAAGGGAAAAATAGCTCAGAAAACCATAACTATAATAGTCATCTATGCACTCAATGAAATACCTTTGAAATACATCAGATCCTCATAGAATTGAAAAAGGACCAAGACACATCGACAGTAAGAACAGAAGACTTCAATACACCACTCTCAAAGAAAAAAAAATGTCAAGAAAAAAGGCAATGAAGACCAAAAAAAGTTTAATAACACAATCAATAAAAACTATCTTGGATGTATGAGCCCCTAATAAAATGTTTTTTAAAAAAACTATCTTGGAGGGAAGATGGTGACTGAGTAACACATACCAGAGGGACTCCACAGAAATCAACCCAGGAGAGCTACTAAGAGGGAAATTCAACACTGCTGGGTCGCAGGAGGCGCATCATAAAGATAAGTAGGCACAGATCCACAAGGTTTGAAGGGACTGGTGGGCCCTCAAAGTTTAGTATTAAGGTAGTAGATAGACATTGGGCCTCCATTCAAGTACTGCCTCAATGCAACACTGTGTTCTATTAAACTGGCATTCCATGATGCTCACCTTCCCAACACAATCGATGAAGACAAATGAGTGCATAAGCAAATGTGGTGAAGAAAACTGATGGTGGCAAAAGATATAGTGTCTAAGGTCTTAAAGACTCAAGGTAAACAAGCGAACATCTAGCTGAGGAGCAACAAAGCCCACATGGAAGAAGCACACCAGCCTGTGGGATTATGAGGTGTCAAAGGGATGAGGTAGGAGCCATCAAAGAACAAAAAATATTATCATTGTGAACGAGGGGGGTGCAGATTAGGGAACCAAGAGAGACTCATCTGTAGACAACTGGACATCCCCTTACAGAAGGGTTGGGGGGTGGGGCGAGACAGCCAATCAGGATGCATTGTAGCAACAATGAAACTTACAACTTTCTTCTAGTTCTTTAATGCTTCCTTCCCCACCACTATCATGATCCCAATTCTAATTTACAAATCTGGCTAGATGAGAGGATGTACACTGGTACAGATAGGAACTGGAAAAACAGGGAATCCAGGACAGATGATACCTTCAGGACCAGTGGTGAGAGTGGGGATACCAGGAGGGTGGAAGTAGGGGGGGTGGAGGGGAAACCAATTACAAGGATGTACATATAACCTCCTCCCTGGGGAATGGACAACAGAAAAGTTGGTGGAGGGCGATGTTGGACAGTGCAAGATATTACAAAATAATACATTGCCAAGGGTTAATGAGAGAGAGGGCAGCGACGGGTGGGGGGGGGGGAATGAGGAGCTGATGCCAAGGGCTTAAGTGGAGAGCAAATGTTTTGAGAATGATGTGGGCAACGAATGTACAAATGTGCTTGACACAATTGATGTGCTATGGATTGTGATAAGAGTTGTATGAGCCCCCAATAAAATGATTTAAAAAAATAAAGATTTATTTGAACATAAAAAATAGATATAACTGATGGCATATATTCAATCTTGTTTTGTTAGGTGCCACCCAGTCAGTGCAGATTCGGTGACCCTATCGACAACATAAGGAAACAGTGCTTGTTTCTTGTGTCATCCTTACACACGTTTTTCTTTCTGCCTATGATTTCAGTCATGTCAATCCATCTTTTTTGCTGTGCCTTTTCTGTAACAAGCATTCTTTCAGGGACTGGTCTCTCCTGAAAACCTGTCCAATGTCCAACATCTTGCCATCCTTGTATCTAAGGAGCATTCCGGCTATACTTCTTCCAAGACAGATTTGTTGTTGTTTTTTGGCAGTCCAATTACTTCCAATATTTTTCACAAGCACCATAATTCAAATACATCGATTCTACATTGATCTTCCTTAATCAATGTCCAATTTTTACATGGGAATGAGATGATTAAAAATGCCATGGCCCCCAAAAGACTGGACTGGAAAACGCTCCTAAGGGCCAGCAAACGATCCCTGAACTAACTACAAGCTTTTCTCTTGTGAACTGTTTTGTTCTGTTCTTTGTCAGTGGTTTGTTTTTGTTGTTTTGTTGCCTGGTTGTATATTGTTGCTTTGTTTTCCTCTGTCTTGTTTTCGTGCATGTTAGTGTCTCCACAGGTCTGTCTGAATAGGACAGGCTGGATGAACTATCTGGAGGAAAAACAACGGGACCGACAGTTCCGGGGGGACTTGGGGTGGGGGGGTAAAGGGGTATAAGGAAGTGGTGTTAACAAACCCAGGTACAAGGGAAAAACATGGGACCCAAAATGGTAGAGAAGGGGGAGTGGCAGGCCTGGTGGGAAATGATCAAGGGTAAGGTTGATTAGAGAAGAGGTATACTCTAGCCCAGGTGGCGATGAAGCATGGTAGTAGGGCAGGAGGAAGGTCAAGGGAGATGGAGGAAAGAGCTAGGAGTCAAAGGGCATTCATGGAGGTCTAGACAAAGACAGGTACATGCAAATATATATAGGAGGATGGGGAAATAGATCTATGTGTCTATATTTATAGGTCAAGTATTAAGGTGGCGGAAGGACCTTCGGCCTCTACTCAAACACTCCCTCAATGTATGAATACCTTCTTTTATTAAATTGGAACTCTATGATGCTCACTCTCCCAACACAACGGCTGGAGCCAAAGTGGGTGAACAAGTAAATGTGGTGAAGAAAGCTGATGGTGCCCGGCTATCAAAAGAGATAGTGACTGGGGTCTTAAAGGCTTGAAGATAAACAAGCAGCCATCTAGCTCAGAAGAAAGAAAGTCCTCATGGAAGAACACACCAGCCTGTGTGATCGAGTGGTCCCAAAGTGATCAGTTACCAGGCATCAAAGAACAAAAAATCATATCATTGACTGCACACCTCCATGATAGGACCGCTGAAGACAAATGGGTGCATAAGCAAATGTGGTGAAGAAAGCTGATGGTGCCCGGCTATCAAAAGAGATAGTGTCTGGGATCTTAAAGGCTTGAAGGTGAACAAGCGGCCATCTAGCTCAGAAGCAAATAAGCCCACATGGAAGAAGCACATCGGCCAGTGCGATCCCGAGGTGCCCAAGGGATCAGGTATAAGGCATCATGCAAAAAAAAAAAAAAAGATATAAGTGTGTGTATTTATGTGTATATATGTGTATATGTATATATGTATGTATATATGTATATATATATATATCATAATAAATGAAGGGGGAAGTGCAGAGTGGAGACCCAAGGCCCAAGTGTCGACCAATGGAGATCCCCTCATAGAGGGGTTTAGGAGAGGAGATGGGTTAATTAGGGTGTGAGGTAGTATCGATGAAGAACACAGCTTTCCCCCAGATCCTGGATGCTTCCTCCCCCCAACTACCATGATGCGAATTCTTCCTTGCACGGCTGGATAGGACAGAGGCTGTACACGTGTACATATGAGGGTTGGAGGTACAGGGAATCCAGGGTGGATGATACCTTCAGGACCAAGGGTGTGAGGGACGATGCTGGGAGAGTGGAGGGTGAGTGGGTTGGAAAGGGGGAACTGATTACAAGGATCCACATGTGACCTCTTCCCTGGGAGAGGGACA
Source organism: Tenrec ecaudatus (assembly GCF_050624435.1). Classification (NCBI taxonomy): domain Eukaryota; kingdom Metazoa; phylum Chordata; class Mammalia; order Afrosoricida; family Tenrecidae; genus Tenrec; species Tenrec ecaudatus. Next base: position 327,595 of record NW_027459014.1, read on the forward strand.
GCAGAGAAGGGGGGAAAGGAGACTCTGGATAGGGCAAGATATGACAAAATAACGAGGTATAAATTACCAAGGGCATACGAGGGAGGGGGGTATGGGGAGGGAGGGGGGTGGAAAAAAGAGGACCTGATGCAAGGGGCTTAAGTGGAGAGCAAATGCCTTGAGAATGATTAGGGCAGGGAATGTATGGATGTGCTTTATACAATTGATGTATGTATATGTATGGATTGTGGTAAGAGTTGCTTGAGTCCCTAATAAAATGTAAAAGAAGAAAAGAGAAAAAAATGATTAGGGCAAAGACTGTACAGATGTGCTTTATACAATTGATGTATGTATATGTATAAACTGTGAAAAGAATTGTATCAGCCCCAATAAATTGTTAAAATAAAAAAATTAAAAAAAGATGTAAGTGTGTGTATGTATGTGTATATATGTGTATATGTATGTGTATATATGTATATATATATGCCATATTAAATGAAGGGGTAAGTGCAGAGTGGAGACCCAAGGCCCAAGTGTCGGCCAATGGAGATCCCCTCATAGAGGCGTTTAGGCGAGGAGATGGGTTAATTAGGGTGTGAGGTAGTACCGATGAAGAACACAGCTTTCCCCCAGATCCTGGATGCTTCCTCACCCCAACTACCATGATCCGAATTCTACCTTGCAGGCCTGGATAGGACAGAGGCTGTACACTGGTACATATGAGGGCTGGAGGCACAGGGAATCCAGGGTGGATGATACCTTCAGGACCAAGGGTGTGAGGGACGATGCTGGGAGAGTGGAGGGTGAGTGGGTTGGAAAGGGGGAACTGATTACAAGGATCCACATGTGACCTCTTCCCTGGGAGAGGGACAGCAGAGAAGGGGGGAAGGGAGACTCCTGATAGGGTAAGATATGACAAAATAACGATGTATAAATTACCAAGGGCACATGAGGGAGGGGAGAAAGGGGAGGGAGTGGGGAAAAAAAAAGAGGACCTGATGCAAGGGGCTTAAGTGGAGAGCAAATGCCTTGAGAATGATTGGGGCAGGGAATGTATGGATGTGCTTTATACAATTGATGTATGTATATGTATGGATGGTGATAAGAGTTGTATGAGTCCCTAATAAAATGTAAAAAAAGAAAAAAAAATGCCACGGCATGGTCAGGTGCAACTTGGTACTCAAAATATTCAGTTACCCAAATACATGTCTTCTGATCTCTTTGACTGCTGCATCCATGAGCATTGATTGTGGATCCAATCAAGACAAAATCCTTGACAACTTCAACCTTTTCTCCATTTATCATGCTGTTACCTACTGGTCCAGTTGTATTTTGGTTTACCTTATAGAGTAGTAACCCATACTGAAGGCTGCAATCCTTGACCTTCATCAGCAAGTGCTTCCATTTCTCTTCATTTTCAGCAAGCAAGGTTTTGACATCCGCATATTGCAGTTTGTTAATATGCCTTCCTCCAATTCTGGTGTCACATTCTTCATATAATCGAGCTAATCATACAGATTGAGTAAGTATGGTAAGACAGTATAAACCTGACTAACACCTTTCATGATTTTAAACTATGCAGTATTCCCATGTTTGATAAATTACAGAATGGAGACATAGGTACATAGGTAGAAATTTTCAATTTCTGTATCACTAGCTTGAATGGTTGGTATGTAAATTTGAATAATCACAATTGTTTGGATTTCCTTATATGAGGATAGATTTTGCATCACAGACAGCATTATACTCTAGATCTTGAAATGTCCTTTTTGACAATGCATGAAACACTATTCCTCTTGAATCTATCATTCTCAGCAAGCTACATTTAGATTCAGAATGGCCAATGCTAGTCCATTTTGGTTCACTAACATCAGGAATATCTATTTCTGTCTTCCATTTCATTTTTTACAACTCTCAATTTTCCTAAATCCCTACATTCTAAGTTCCATTACTGTATATACTCAAGTATATGACCTGAATATCTGCCGAAGCACCTAATTTTACCACAAAAATTACATTAAAATGTGCTGAAAAACGTGGCTTACCCACATGGAAGAAGCACACCAGCCAGTGCGATCACGAGGTGCCAAGGGACCAGGTATAAGGCATCATGCAAAAAAAAACAAACAACGATATAAGTGTGTGTATGTATGTGTATATGTATATATATACCATATTAAATGAAGGGGGAAGTGCAGAGTGGAGACCCAAGGCCCAAGTGTCGGCCAATGGAGATCCCCTCATAGAGGCATTTAGGAGAGGAGATGGGTTAATTAGGGTGCGAGGTAGTACCGATGAAGAACACAGCTTTCCCCCAGATCCTGGATGCTTCCCCCTCCCCCCCCCAACTACCATGATCCAAATTCTAACTTGCAGGCCTGGATAGGACAGAGGCTGTACACTGGTACATATGAGGGCTGGAGGTACAGGGAATCCAGGGTGGATGATACCTTCAGGACCAAGGGTGTGAGGGACGATGCTGGGAGAGTGGAGGGTGAGTGGGTTGGAAAGGGGGAACTGATTACAAGGATCCACATGTGACCTCTTCCCTGGGAGAGGGACAGCAGAGAAGGGGGGAAGGGAGACTCCGGATAGGGCAAGATATGACAAAATAACGATGTATAAATTAGCAAGGGCACATGAGGGAGGGGAGAAAGGGGAGGGAGGGGGAAAAAAAAAGAGGACCTGATGCAAGGGGCTTAAGTGGAGAGCAAATGCCTTGAGAATGATTGGGGCAGGGAATGTATGGATGTGCTTTATACAATTGATGTATGTATATGTATGGATGGTGATAAGAGTTGTATGAGTCCCTAATAAAATGTAAAAAAAGAAAAGAGGAGAAAAAATGATTAGGGCAAAGACTGTACAGATGTGCTTTATACAATTGATTTATGTATATGTATGAACTGTGATAAGAATTGTATGAGCCCCTAATAAATTGTTAAAATTAAAAAACAAAAAACAAAAAACGTGGCTTACACTCAAGCATATATGGTAATTGGTGTTTTCAGCTATCTCTTCTCCTTTTGAGTCATGTCCCATCAGTAAATGAAGGTCCTGAAGGCTTTACTCATGTAGGGTGTATTCCACCCACATCACAATAGACTCTACTTTGTGAAGGCAGTTCTCCTGGAGTCATACTGAGTGTCTTCTGGACTGAAGGCTCATCTTCTGGCACCATCTCTGACAATGTTGTTTCTACTCTTAAGGTTTTCTGTATCTGATTCACTCTGTTTGTCTCCCTGTGAGACATTCCTGTTGACAAGCCACTGGGAGCTACACTGATGGAGCCAGGGCCCTGGAGATGGAGGAGTCATATGGAGACCCATGACATCGCTCAGATGCTTCCACCACCACTGGATCCCGATTTTTCACCCACTGGCCTGTGATTTTCCTCATTCAACATCATTGCATGTGTTGCTTGAGCCTGAAGAGGAATTTATAGACTGGTATTGGACATATGGACTAATATCAGACTTATGGACTTGATCTGGACTGGGCAGGGATGTTTTCTCAATATACAGTTGCTCTTTTATATAAAGTTCTTTTTTATACACGAGTGTCTCCCTGGATCTCTCTACCTGGACTAACACACACAACCACCACAGTAAACCTGAGTCATGAATATCCCCGGGAGAAGCAGCTAGATTATGGGCCCCAAATGAACTCTAGCTCCAGCCCAAGAATAGTCAGTTCTGAAAACATGGCCCTGCTCAATACTCACTCACATGAAAAGATCACTGAAGAGTGTCCTACGCATTGTGGTGAGAAAGCAGATGGTGCCTGGCTCTCAAGTGGAATCGTGTTTGTGGTTTTAAGGTGTGTATTCAAATAAAAAGCCATCTAAGTAAGGAGTCCACTAAGCCAACATGGAAGAAAACCAGCTCGTATGAGTCAAAGATGACAATAAACTCAAATATGATGAAAGAAGTAATATCAGACCTAAAATTATGAACACCCAATTTGTGGAAGGCTATGGAGGACAGTGGGAGCCCAAAATCCATCTGCAGAATATCAAGACAAATTAAGCCACTGGCAGATCTCTAGTTACAGGCAAAGGTCTGAAATACTTACTACCAAACAAAAATCATTGTCATCCTGATTATGCTGGATCAAACTTGGGATTTGATCAATTGACCTTCTAGATCCATCCTGAATTTGTTTTAGGTGTAAGGATCTCTTGCTTACTCCATGATAAAAACTTCTTCCCTGGCCTTTAAAATATTGATGGTGGTGGGTTAGGGAAAAAAAAAATGATGGTGGTGCTTTTTATTTGTCTTTATATATTATTGTCTTATCCATATCATTTTATTTTTTGTTATTATTTCTGTTGGATTTACCAGTTGAAGCACAGGAGTGGATAAATATAGTTAACTGATGAAAGGGTTTCTAGGAGATATAGGGGTGGGTGAGCAGGGATTGGGGAGGGTGAGGCTATTTCGGGAGTAAACAATGAAGGTGGGAGGGGGAGTGAGTACTAGGACTCAAGGTGATTACACAACTCAATTTAAAGATGATTTAACCATGGGAGTGGGGGGGTATAGAGAAAATATCCTGAAATTGTGGTAATGATTGTACAATTCTTCTTGATATGACTGAACTATTGAATTGTGTGAATGTGGATTAAAGAGAATTTCAAAACTTAAAGTACAATGCTTTCTGTAATATGAAAATATCTATATACCTACAAGGAAGCCCAATTAGTATGACTATTATTCTAATTTAAGAATAAAGAAATTGAATTCTACCAACTTCAGTCTGAACTGATCACAAATATAATCAAGATGCATTATTGATAATTGGAATGACAGCTGGAACAAAGAGGGACAATAGTTTGAAACTATGGCTTCAGAGAAACAAAAGTTGCTGATTGCATGATAGAATTTTCTGAGATGGACTTAAATGCAATACCTTTTTCAACAACATAATGTGTACTTGGATAGACAGCATACAGAATGTATAGATAGGTCTCATACTGACTACCTCCATGGGAAGAGATGACAGAGAAGCTCAGTAATAGCAGCCAAAAGGCTGACTGTGAAACAGAACATCAATTGCTCACATAAAAGTTCAGGTTGATGTTGAAAATTAAAACATGCCCACAAAAGCCCCAATATGACCTTGCATATATCCCACCTCAATTTTATAGACACATCAAGAACAGCATTAAATATTAACAACACTGATGACAACTGATATGCTGTAGGATGAAATAAATGACAAGGTTATATAATAAGAAAGCAATATGCCAATAAAAAGAAAACAAAGCAGATATCAGAAGAGACCCTAAAACTTGCAGTTGATCATAGATCAACTGTAATAAATTTAAGAAATGAAGTTCACAGAAAATCACAAAGGGCAGATTAAAGAGACAAAGTATCAAATATGCAGACTTGAAGTTAGAAAACCAAAAAGGAAGAACACACTCAACATATCTCATGCTGAAGGACTGAAAAAAAAAATCCAAGCCTTGAGTTAAACATTAAGGATTCCTATGGGCAAAATATTGAACAAAGCAGGAAGTACCCAAAGATGATGGGAAGAACACTCACTGTACTGAAAAGTACATTCAGCTATTTTAAGAGGTAACTTCTGATCACAAACCAACGGTATTGAAGGAAGAAGTCCAAGCCCTATCAAAGGCATTCGCAAAAAATAAAGTTCCTGCAATTGGTCAATGGAAATGTTTCTTCAGCGAAGGAATATACAGGCTCGTCTATGCCTAAGAAATTTGGCACAAGGTTATAAGGCCAACTGAAAATCTGTGCCTACGTCAAAGAAAGGTGACACAACAGACTGCAGAAGTTATCAAACTTCTTATATTAATATCTGTTAAATCAACTTTTGCTGAAAAAAATTCATGAATGGTTACAATCAACAGAGTGCTGCCAGAAATTCAAGTCAGATTCAGGAGAGGATGTGGAACAAAGGATTTATCATTGATTATATGAGATGGATCTTGGATGAACAAAGATAACAACTGTTGCTACTTGCGTTGTAAAGGTAACAGGGTACATAGATCATAACTATTGATCACATTTGGAAAAATGGGAATTCCTCAACCCTTGATCATCCCTGTACAAACCAAGTGGTATTTGAGGCATTCATTGGAATAGAACAATATGGGGCTGTTTAAAAGCAGCTAATATTCATGTCAGAGCTGCTTTCTTTCGCCATATTTAATCAAAATATATGGTGAAATAATAATCTAAGAACATATGAAGACAGGCCCAGGATTGGAAAGAGTGTTTATTAACAACTTACAATATACAGATGACACCTCAACTGCTACAGGTGAGGACCTGAAACACTTGCTGATGAAGATCAAGGGTTGCAATCTTCAGTATGGAATACAACTCAATGCAAAGGAAACCAAAACCCTTATAATCAGTAGTCAACATTATGGTAAAGACTAATATTATCTAAAATGTCATTCTGCTTGGATTGACAAGCAATGCCCATGGAAGGAGCAGTCAAGAAAACAAACAGTATTGCACTGGACAAATCTGCTGCACAAGACATTTTAGTGTTGAAGAGCAAGGGAGTCACTTTGAGACTGAGACCTGTCTGACCCAAGAGAGTGTGGCATTTGGGCATTAAGACCAGAGAAGAATGGATACATTTGAATCATGGTATTGATGAAGAACAGTGAGAAGACCAGGGACAGGCAGAACAAGTATTCTAGAACAAATACAGCTAGAATGATCCTTAATGGTAAAGATGACAAGATTTCATTTCACATACTTTGAGCATATTGTCTCAAGATGTTGGACATCAGACTTGTTAAAATAGGGTAGTAAAAAAGATTCTCACAATGGACTGATAAAATGGTTACAAGTTCAAACCTAATTGTGAAGAGGCACAGGACGGTAGTATTTTGCTCTTTTGTACACTGGGTTGCTATGAGGAACCAACTAAATAGCACCTAAAAATGATCAGCTTAATGAGCTTTGTCTTCTCTTGATGAATGTTTCTTCTTGATTACATTTCATTGACTTACCTTCAATGCTACCTACTTCTGTAATCTTTTGGATTTTAATTTGCTGTGTTGGTATAATTTCTAATGTTTCATTTATTTTGTTATTGTAGTCGTCCCTGAATTTTCCCAAAGTTTTGTTTGCCTTGCAATATTCTCTATGTAAAATGGCCAATTATTAACTATTAGGAAGTTCCCATGACATTTCTTCCTTAGAAAGGGTTTCTAGATCTTTATTTTGGTGAATTATTTCTTTGGGTGAAATGAAATTGAATTCTTCAGTGTACTGTAATGGTACTATTTGTACTTAATTGGTGATTATATGTTGTTAGGTGCTAAGCACCTGTCTCCTTATGGGTGTGACACAGAACGGGAATGACTATAATTCTCTGTTCACTGCGGAGTGCAGTTGAGAACAGATTTAGAAGATGTTGGCCACTATCATTAGTCAAAAAGTGGCCCCCACCTGTAGGTAGAACTCCTATGGTAAATGGGTGGGGGGAGGGGGAGGGCTGGGCACCTGGGCTGCCAGCTATTGATATGGGGCAGTTGTCAGCTCATTGTTCTGATCAAACCCTGTTCACAAAACTTCATAATGTTCAACAGCAATGGGTACAAGAAGAAAATCTTCCAATGTTGATTATAGTGATGATTTCACATTAAACACAAATTTCATAATGGATGTGCTGTAATGTCAGTTGAGAATTTACTAGTCTCGTGTCTTCATATTTAGATTTTATTCAGCTTCTTGTAGTCAGCATTCAAATAATCTCTCTATCCTCTCCTCTAAAACTGAGGGTCCCTGGATTTTCATTCGTGTTTTATTTGGTCTTTCACATATTTCTTGTACAGGATCTTGGTAGTGTGTCTGTTTGGGCCAGGTCCGGACCAGGCAGCCCCTTGCACCAGCCTCTCAAGAAGACAAATGACCTGCTGAACTTCAAAGCAGCTGCCTCCAGCATGTCACAAAGCTTACCCCCGGGCAGAACACAGACTCCCCCCCAGCGTGCCAGGAAGCAAGTTTGCTGAGAACAAGATGATTTATGGACAGGTCATCTCCTGCTCCGAAACTTGCAGCCGCAGTACAAAGAACCTCCCTTCCCCTTACCGGCCCATATGCCTTTAAGCTCATATAATATGTATATATCCTGCCACCCTAGCACCATGCGCGACTTCCTTAACCTATTCTTGTTGGGTTGCGGAATCCATCTGGGAGTTCTTTTCCCTCAATAAAATCTTTCTCTTTCACTCATTTTTGTCTGAACCCTGCCTCTGTTCTGTGACTCAGTCTCAATCTCTCGGTGTCTATTTAATCTTGGCAGAAGTCCTTCTTGATTATCTTTTAGTTCTATTTCCACATGACTTTTTGGAAAAGCTTTACTCACTTACTTAACATTTCATCATTTCATAATTTAAAATATAGTAGAGATGACCAAAACTACAGCCCCAACAAACACTTATGGGGTTGCTGAGTTGAAAATCTTAAACAGCACCCAACATGCACAGCAACAACAATCTAATACTAAGTTTTTATTTAATTAAAGAACACTTCATCATTGTACCTGTTTACAGAATTAGTTTCGCATTCAACAATTCTTAATTTGTTTCTTTTGTGACATTAGTTGTAATCCCTTAAACATCCTTTTTGGGTTCCCATTTCACCCTCTTCCTGCCTTCTGAACTTGGCTTTTAGCAACATTTCTTCTCATATGATTGTCAGTATACTTTGTTCTCATGAGTCCTCACAAGTGTTACTATTTTACAGGTCTGTCCAGTATGGCATAAAAATGATCTCTGGGAATAGGTTCATTTTCAGGTTTGACGGATGTTTAAGGGTTATAGTCTTAGGGGGAGAGGGGATTCTCTACCTGTCTTTATCAGACCAGTGAAGCTGGTTTTTTCTCTCCTACTCTGTTCAGGATCTTCGATTTTTACTAGAGTGGTAGCCAGGAACCTTCCAGTTCTCCTCGTCTTAAGGTTAGAGAGGTTGTGGGATACAGAAAGGTTTTCCCCAGGTTGTCACAACCTTATTATGACACATGGTAAATGACTGTACACTTGGAGGTCAGCTGCTTAGAGGGTATCTTGTCACAGGTGTATCCCCAGTGTTTCCCCCTTCCTATTGTGTGTGCATTCCTAGCTCGTCCCCTTCCTGTCACGCATAAACCTATTGTACAGCCCCTTCCTGTTACGCATATGGTTACCTGTCACTAGGGGGCTTGAATGTCCTCAAAATGTATATACAGAATGATTAGAAATATGATACATTTTCTCTCTGTGTGTGGACCTGGCTGTTGAGATCATGGCCGTCCTGAAGGTGAGCAATTGTATACTTTATTTTGTCTGTTGTCTCTTTAATTTTACCCCTCAATTACACAACTGGACCCGTTTGATTGTGGGAGTTGGTACCCCTCAGGAGGTAGGAGTTCATGTGGTCCAATAGTTCTTTAACCTAATTGTTTGGGTCTTTGATTTCAACTCTTTTCCAAATGGAAAGAGACTAACAGTTGGAACTTAACTGGTCACCACGCAAGCTTATAAGACTCCCTATAACTGCTACTCATCCAAATAAAATGCAAAACATTCGGTTTAAAGACTGTTACACCAATTGCCCTAGACAGTCTCCAAACTATGGTCTTTACCCTTCCAGTCCAGTGCCTCAGAACTTGAAGGTGTTTTTGGATATGAATAAGTTTTCATAACTTTGTACCCTGTATGCTCTATCACATACGTGGACATATTGACATATTTACAGTACAAATAAGTATATCAAAATAGTCCCTGCCACACAGGTATACTCCCACAGACCACCGGTTCAACTCATATCTACCTATATATATACATACACTTATAAATTATTATTTGCTTTCACTGTTATTTCAAAATGGTGATTGGTATCTTTAAAAGGCATTTGAATCCAAAAACACAAGTAAATAGATAATGAATGATTGACTACAAGCTAAGCAACTCTAAGAATTGCTGGCAGTTCCCAAAAGCTGAGAAAAACGATATACGGACCTCCCTTATTTCAGAGAGAGAACAAGGTGCTGTCAACACTTGCCTTCAGATTTCTGGCCTCCAGAACCGAGAATAAACTTCCCTTTGTTTTAAGCTACCTTGCTTATGGCATTTAGTTGTTGCTGATGCACAAGTTTATTGATAGTCATGTGCCAGGCTAGCCATTACTGTCTGCCTTCGCAAATCAGATGATAAACAATTGTGGTTACACATTAAATATAGCAAGAGGTCTTACACATCATCGTAACTTGCTTGTGTGAAACATTAATAAATATTCAAGAATCTTGGGCTTCTTGGCTTCACCAGGAATGCTACAGCATCCCTGCCGAATGTAAGACCCATGAGGGTCTGCCTTCTTCTTGTACAGCCAAATGCAACTGTGTTTGGGGGGAAAAGAGGAAAAAGACTCAAAGGTAATTAACAAACCACTAATATAAAATGTTATATATATGGATAGAGATTACTGCAAGGATGAGAATTCTTAGGATTCTAATAAATTCTTAGAAATGAGCACTAAAACTATGTAGTCAAGTAATTCTGGTTTTACATAAAGAATGCCTGTAATTTTAACAATTAAACAGTGGTGTCAGGTAGATGGAAAGATGTACAGATGTCTCCAAGAGCTGGACTCTGTCTAAATGTGAAGCTATGACAGCACATGTTCCAGAATTCCTTGTCTGATTAACTGTTCACACTTCCAACGAGGTAAAAAATGCTGAGGGAAAAAAGGGACACAGAAAAGAAATTATTGGAAAATAACCTCTTGGATTATATTTTACATCAATAAAAAACAAACTAATAGCTTATTTTAAAATTCCAAGGGTGATAGATCATAATCAACTCAACAGCAACAAGTAGTTAATAAGGAATTAAGTTAACTTTACTATATTTATTGCTTTATTCAAATTTTGTTAAAGCTATTGGTATTTTAATCAGAATTACTTAAATGAATTGTATAGTTTAAATTAAATTCAATAAGAAACTTGTAAACACAGAAGTGGTTTTTTGCCCAACTTTAATAAACCCTGAATTTTCCAGGAGTGTAACTAGTATATATTTTTTTTTAAAAAAGAAGAACTTATGAATTAAGGACATCAGGTATAATGAATAACTATACAGACAACTTACAACAAAGATACAAGAGATCTAGTAAAACTAGGTAATCTTGGAACCTTGAGCTTCAGAAGAAATTATAGAAAAGTGGACTGAAAACTAACTAGAAGATGAAGGGAAACAAAAGTGGTGCAAGAACAGACAGGTGAATTGTCAGCTAGCCTGACGCATTCCATCCAGACAGAAGCCTGGCACATTGGTAGCTGGCACTAAGAAAGGATCCTCACTTGTTTCCCACACCCTCCTGATATCACAATTGCCAGCCCCTACCTTCACCCATACACCAGACAGAGATATCCTTGTAAGTCCATTTCTGCTTGAAGACAAAGCTATGCCCTCATGGTTTAACATCCCCATGCCTAGAGATGGATTATCACCCCCATGCCCAGAAATGCTTGAGATTCTCCTCATAGCACTAGCAAAAAATACAGTGCTGGATCCCTCGCTGCTCTTGGACACGTGGAAAGTTCCCCCATGATTAGCCATTCTGACCCAGCTGCTTCTCTACCAGAAAGATTCCCCTCAGCTATCACCTAAGCTGTAAAAACACCCTACTGGATCAGGTACGTGGACCACAGAAAACAGATAGGCCTGCCAAGCTCCATCTGGAATCAATATTCAACCCCCTAGAGGCTGTGACCTATACAAAAAGGTCCTCACCCCAAGTTTTCTCTTTGTTTTTCCTTTTCCTTCACTTCCTTTTATTTATTTTAATCACTTCTGCACTCTGCTTTCTTCTTTATTTCTGCTTCTACTTCTATTCTTTCCATTTTAATTTACTTTTCCAGTTCCCTTCCTTTCCTTTTTTATGTTTTGATTAGCTTCTCTTTTATTTTTCTCTACCTTGGTTTTTGACACCCACCCACACACACACACACACACACACACACTTCTAGTTATTAAATTCCTTTCACTTGCTCTTGTTTGTCCGCTGTCTCTTGCTGGTTTCTTTTTCAAAAATTATTTCTTCGTTGGCAATTTTTTTTTGTCCCTTCCTGTTCTACCTGACAGTGGACAGCTATCGCAGGCCTAGCCACCTCTATGACTGTAGTCATACCTATACAGTGACAGACAATACATACTCCTGTACCACCTGATCATCTTTACGTAAGTGAGACCACCAAACAAACCATTGCTAACTGTGCTATAATAACAACAAACAGTACCACACACATTCTCAAATTATCCTTTACAACAACCAGTAGATAGGTGGAGTGTCTGCAGTCTCAAATACTAAGATCAATTAAACACAAAAACACTAATACTACAACATCTCAGTGGCAAAGGCAATTTAAGTTTATATGAAGAAACAAGACAGAACAGCTGAAGCACATGACCAATATAGAGCTAGAAGACCTTTTTTCAGGAAGAAAAGGCATTGAAATTACCTGATAAACTATTAAAAATTATACTTTTATACTATCAATGAACCGGGAGAAAGGAAAGATTGCGAAGCTAAAGAAAAACTGAACACACACACACACACACACACTTTAGAGTAATTCAGGAAAGCACTAAAATAACACATCAATTGAAACTAGAAACCGTACACCACAGCAAAGAGAAATTCAGAAGATTAATACTAAGATGAGAGAAACAGATAACGCATTAGAAGAGCAAAGGACTTTGCGAGTAGAAGGAGGCAGGGGAAGGGAGTGGTAAGCAAACAACGCCAAAGACAGGAGAACAACTAAGGAATTAAAATCAACAATGAGGAGGACATAGAGATCCTGGTGGTGTTGGGGTAACAGCAATTTAGCTGAGAAGAACTACTAAGGTGGAAGAAGGGTGAGTGTGATGGTGAGGTAGAAGAAAGGTAAAAAGAAACAGGAAAGATCTAGGAAGCAAAGCTATAGATAGAGGTATAAGCATAAGTGTGTACCTATGTAAATACATTAATTCATAAAAATAGAGGTATTGGTCTATGTACATCATATATGGCAAGACATTGGTGTAGTAGATGGACGTTAGGTCTCTGCTCAGGGCCTGCCTTCAATACAAGAATACTTTGTTCTAAGAACCTGGCATGTTGTGATGCTCACCCTCCTGGCATGATCGGTGAAGACAAAATGGGTGCACAAGCAAATGTGGTAAAGAAAGCTGATGGATTGCCTGCAACAATGATGCAAAAATAGAGCGATACTGGGGATGGTTCAGGACTGGATGGGGTGTGCTCTCTTGTCTAGAGGGTCACTGTGAGGTGGAGCTGGTTCGACAGCACCCGACCACAACAACAACAGAAAACTAAGACTGGCTCTGACAAGTGTCAGATGCTGCTCACCCAGGCTTGGACATTAACTTTCCATCGCATTAAATGTAATCGCTTGGTGTCAGAGTTGGAGAAGCTGCTATTCATACTCTAGTGATCAAGTGTTATGTGAAAAAATTACTTGTACATTTACTAGTTTGCTATTCATACCTTATTTCAGTTTAGCTTAATAACCCATTCCCTTGTTTTCTTTATCTCTGGGGAAAATAAGTATCACTAATTGGAGCAGGATATGTGAAAGTACTGCAAAAATAAAACACACCATGCTAATATTAAAAAAAAAAGAAAGCTGATGGTACCTCTTCTATCAAAAGATATAGCATCTGGGATCTGAAAGGCTTGAGGTTAAACAAGCAGCTGTCTAGCTGATAAACACACCCACATGGAAGAAGCACACCAGGCTGTGTGATCATGAGATGGGATCAGGTAACAGGCATCAGAAGACGCAAAACACACACACACCCCACACACCCCCCCCCCCCAAATCCATCTGTAGATAATGGAACATCTCCTTGCAAAAGGGTCACAAGGGATGAGTCAACTAGGATGCAGTATAACACCAATGAAATATACAATATTCCTCTGGTTCCTTGAGGTTCCTCACCCCCCACTACCATGACTCCAGTCCTGCCTTTCACTGAGGGCTAGACCAGAACATGTACACAGATACAGATAAGAGCTCGAGACACACACTGAATCAAGGAATAACAATGGAAGTAGTGATACCAGGAGGGCAGGAGAAAGGTGACTCCAATGATTGACACATAACCACACCCCCACCCCAGGGGGACGATCAACAGAAACCAAGGGTGATGGGAGAGAGTGGTTGGTTAAGATATGAAAATAATAATAATTTATAATTTATCAAGGGGTCAAGGTGGGGTGGGGAGGGAGGGGAAAAAGAGGGACTGATATTTTGACCCTGGCCTCTAAACCCCTGATAAGGCCTGACCGTGGCAGCCTGCTCTCTGCTGGCTCCTCTAAGCCCCATGTCCATCACATGGCTGGTTCATTTTCTGTCAGCGCCCACGTAACTGACATATCTCCCCCACTTGCCTGAAAAAACAGCCAGGAGATCACCTCGCTAGGGTTTGGGATCAACGGTGGCCCTCTCTCCTTTGGGGACTGCCTACACCAGTGGAGCTCTTAACACTGGTCTCACTTCATGCCCTGCCTTGCCCTAGGGGCTAACTGACCCTGGGGCACAGCAAGGCCAGTATCATCACAAGGGCATAAGGACTGCACCTCTTGGCCTCCTAGTACAATCCTGCCCCTTGAGAGTCCCTGGCGTCTAATAGTAAGGGCTCAAATAGAAAGTAAATGTTTAGAAAATAATCTTGGCAACATATGTACAAATATGCTTGATACAATTGATGTATTGATTGTTATAAGAGCTCTAAGAGCCCCTTTATTAGTCTAGGTACTTTGGAGAAGTAAATCTACAGCAACTTGTGTATAAGAGAGAGTTGTATGTAAAGGTTAAGTGCGCATCAAGAAAATATCCCAACCCAGTGCTGCCCAAGCCCACAAGTCCAACATTAACCCATTAGTCCAATAACAGTCCACAAAGTCCTGCTCCATCTCACAAAACAGACACAATGATGTCGACTGCAGAGGAAAGCTGAGTCAATGAATATGTAAGCATCTCAGCGCTGGCAGGGGTCTCCACGTGGGTGCTCCAGCACCCAGGGCTGCATCGGGGTACGTTCATGTGGCTTCTCCCTGGGGATGTCTTGCAGGAAGTCTGTCTTGCAAGCTGAAGCAGGGAACTGCGAAAGCAGTTGCACCCTGGTGTGACCACAAAGCAAGAGACCCGAGAACTAGAAAGGTGAGGCTCACTGAGCCATTTATCCCTCTGCCCTTCAATTAACCCCACATGTGTTTATCGGCCAGGTTGGCACAATAAACTAACTGAGTCCCCAGTAGTATGATCTTTTAATTTTAAAAAAGAGCAAATGGACTAGAATTGAATCAGAGAGAGTTCATCAGTGAGATTAAAGAAAATCTCTCAACCTAATTTGGTAAAGGAATAATTTTTAAAATAGACAAGAAAATCTAGAGAAAATCACAGAATTCTGTGGGACAACATCAAGTACATTATGTGTGATTGGACAAAAAAACAGGAAGAAACAAACAAAACAATCAAAAGAGCAGAGAGAAGGAAACTTCCTTAATATATCATGACATGGTAACAAATGTACTCATGAAGCTAAACAAACCAAAAGCAGGGCTGACTGAAATAAAATAATCATGACATATCATGATGAAAGTTACAAATGACAGGAATCCTGACAGCAATTGAGGAAAAATAAGTTACTTAAAAAGAGGAACTGAAAACAAAAATTGTCTTAGAAAAAGTGCATCCAGAAGGCTCTGTAGCAGAAAATGACGAGACTTGGCTTAATGTACTTTGGACATGTTGTCCAGGGAGACAGACCTTGGAGACATGTCCCACGCATGATAAAAGTACCGGGTTTTAGAACCGAGGAAAACCTTCAACAAGATGGATTGACACAGTAGCTGCATCACTGGGCTCAAAGATAAGAACAATAGTGAGGACTGCACAGTATGGGGCAGGGTTTTGCTCTATTGTCCATAGGAACACTGAGTTGGAATAACTCCACAGCACCTTCCAATAACAGCAACAACACCACCATCTATCATACACGAACACACTGAAGCAGGAAAAGTAAACATACATATTGAAAAGAGAAACGAGTCATGCAATTAAAAACTCCCAATACATTCAAAGAAGAGTTGACACCAATTTTATTCAAACCATTGTAGGACATAATAAAAATGGAAAGTCCCCAAATTCATTTTATGAAACTTGTAAAATCATTATACCCAAATCAGACAGAAACATAGCCAGGAAAGAAAATAATACAGCAATATCCCTTATGAACATAAATGTAAAAATATCTCAACAAAACCCTACCTAATAAAGCCAACAATAAATATCTCAGTAAAGTAAATCATCATGACCAACATGAATTCATAACAAGGGTGCAATGATGGTTACATATTAGAAAAACAATCAATGTTATCCACTATATAAACAAAACAACAGGAAAGAACTTTATAACCATATTAGAAAAATTCAAATCCTACAATCCTGAGAAGAAAATGGGACCGACGGTTCCAGGGGATAATAGAAAGGGAGAGCTAGGGAAGGGGGAGGGGAGCCAACAGACCCACGGACAGGGAACAACAAGAGATCTAAAATTGATGGAGAGGAAGGTGTAGAATGCCTGGTGGGGTTAGATCAAGTGCAATGTAGCTGAAAGAGGAATTACTGAGAGCCAAATGAAGGTCAAACATGATAGTGGGACAGGAGGAAAGTAAAGGGAAATAGAGGAGGAAAGGAGGCAAAAGACATTTTTTTTTTACATTTTATTAGGGGCTCATACAACTCTTATCACAATCCATACAAATACATACATAAATTGTATAAAGCACACCCCTACATTCTTTGCCCTAATCATTTTCAAAGCATTTGCCTTCCACTTAAGCCCTTTGCATCAGGTCCTCTTTTTTTCCCCCTCCCTCCCCGGTTGCCCCCTCCCTCATGAGCCTTTGATAATTTATAGATTGTTATTTTGTCATATCTTGCCCTATCCGGAGGCTCCCTTCCTCCCTTTCTCTGCCGTCCATCTCCCAGGGAGGAGGTCACATGTGGATCCTTGTAATCGGTTCCCCCTTTCCAACCCACTCACCCTCACTCTCCTAGTATCACCCCTCAGACCCCTGGTCCTGAAGGTATCATCCACCCTGGATTCCCTGTGTCTCCAGCTCCCATATGCACCAGTGTACATACAACCTCTGCCCTATCGAGTCCTGCAAGGTAGAATTCGGTTCATGGTAGTTGGGGGAAGGAAGTATCCAGGATCTGGGGGAAAGCTGTGTTCTTCATCGGTACTACATCGCACCCTGACTGACCCATCTCCTCTCCTAAACCCCTCTATGAGGGGATCTCCAGTGGTTGACAAATGGGCTCTGGGTCTCCACTCTGCAGTTCCCCCTTCATTCACTATGGTATATATATATATATATATATATATATATATATATATATATATATATATATATATATATATATATATATATATATATATATATATATATATATATATATATATTGCATGATGCCTTTGGCACCTCGTGATTGCACAGGCTGGTGTGCTTCTTCCATGTGGGCTTTATTGCTTCTGAGCTAGATGGCCGCTTGTTCACCTTCAAGCCTTTAAGACCCCAGACACTATCTCTTTTGATGGCCGGGTACCATCAGCTTTCTTCGCCACATTTGCTTATGCACCCGTTTGTCATTGGTGATCGTATCATGGAGGTGTGCACCCAATGATATGATTTTTTTGTTCTTTGATACCTGATAACTGATCCCTTCAGGACCACGCGATCACACAGGCTGGTGTGTTCTTCCATGTGGGCTTTGTGCCTTCTGAGTTAGATGGCCGCTTGTTTATCTTCAAGCCTTTAAGACCCCAGACACTATCTCGTTTGATAGCCTGGCACCATCAGCTTTCTTCACTACATTTACTTGTTCACGCACTTTGGCTTCAGCAGTTGTGTAGGGAGGGTGAGCATCGTAGAGTGCCAACTTAATAAAAGAAAGTATTCATGCATTGAGGGAGTGCTTGAGTAGAGGTCCAAGGTCCTTCTGCCACCTTAAAACTAAACCTATAAATACAGAAACATAGATCTATTTCCCCATCCTCATATATATATTTGCATGTACATGTCTTTGTCTAGACCTCTATAAATGACCTTTGACTCCTAGCTCTTTCCTCCATCTCCCTTGACTTTCCTCCTGCCCTACTACCAAGCTCCATCCCCACCTGGGTTACAGCTATACCTCTTCTTTATGTAACCTTACCCTTGATCATTCCCTACCAGGCCTGCCACTCCCTCCTCACTACCATTTTGGGTCCCATGTTGTTCCCTTGTCCCTGGGTTTGTTAACACCACTTCCTTACCCCCCCACTTCCCCTATCCCAAGCCCCCCCCGGAACTGTCGGTCCATTGTTTTTCCTCCAGATAGTTCATCCAGCCTGTCTTATTTAGACAGACCTGTGGAGACAATAACATGCACGAAAATAAGACAGAGGAAAACAAAGCAACAGTATACAACCAGACAACAAAACAACAACAAATCACTGACAAAGAACAAAACAAAACACATCAAGAAAGAAAACTTGTAGTTAGTTCAAGGATCGTTTGTTGGAGGCAAAAGACATTTATAGAGGTGTAAATATACACACATATATAAAAATATACTTATATAATGATAGGGATATGGGTCTATGTTCATATATTTATGTTTAATATCAAGGTTGCAGATGAATATTGGTTCTCTATTCAAGTCCTCCCGCAACGCAAGAACACTTCCTTCTAATAACCTGGCATTCTGTGATGCTCACCTTCCTGACATGATAGCTAAAGTCAAATGGGTGCATTAGCAAATGTGGTGAAGAAAGCTGATGGTGCCTAGCTATGAAAAGATACAGTGTTTGGGGTCTTAAAGGCTTGAAGTTAAACAAGCGGCCATCTAGCAGGGAAGCAATAAAACCCACATGAAAGAAGCACACAGCCTGTGTGATCACAAGGTGTCAACAGGATCAGGTATCAGATGACCCAAAACAAACCATCATATAGATATGAATTGGGGGGGGGGGTTTGGAGTGTAGACCCAAGGCCCATTTGTAAACAATTGGACATCTCTTCACAGAAGGGTCAAGTCAGTCAGGGTGAAGTTTAGCACCAACAAAATACACACTACTCTAGCTCTTTAATTGACCTTGGCACCCCACTATCCTGACCCCAGTTCTAGCTTACAAATCTGGCTTGACAGGAACATGTACCCTAGTACATATCAGAGCTCTTGGTACACGGAATCCAGGACAGATAAATCCCTCAGGAACAGTAATGGGAGTAGCAATACCATGAGGGGAAGGGGAAGATGGGAGAGGAAAGGGAGAAAAGGAAAACCAGTCACAATGATCGACATATAAGCCACTCCCCACCTGCAGGGGACAAGCAACAGAGTAAAGGGAGACTGCAGACAGTGTAAAATATGAAAATAATAATAATTTATAATTTAACAAGGAGTCATGAGGGTGAGGGAGGGAGGGAGGGAAATAAAACAGGAGCTGATACCAAGGCCTCAATTAGAAAATGTTTTGAAAATAATGGTGACAACATATGTACAAATGTGCTTGATACAATTGATATATGGATTGCTATAAGAGGTGTAAGAGCCCCTAGTAAAATGATATTAAAAAATACATCTACCTCTCCGTCTCTCTGCCACCCCGAGTGTGGTGGTGCTCCGACTTCACCATGTCATCTCATAAGACTTTCAGGATCAAGAGATTCCTGGCCAAGAAACAGAAGCAGAATCTGCCCATTCCCCAATGGATTCGAATGAAAACGGGTAATAAAATCAGGTACAACTCCAAGAGAAGACATTGGAGAAGAACCAAGCTGGGTCTGTAAGGAGCCCCCTGAAGGATGGCACGCATGGCCGCATTTTCCCAGGCTCAAATCATGAATTAAGATTTTTGTCCCCATCTGATGAATTGAACTTCAATCGGCAAATAATCTGGTTTATTCCTTGTTTTTTTGCTTCCTAATCAAGTTTAACAATAAAGAATGTAAGGTTGTTGTTGTGAGAAAAAAAATACATCTATACTACTATAATACCTCAAGTAGAAAAAGACAGAAAATGGGGTAAGATGGCCACCATATAACAAGCCCGGGAAGATGTGCTCAGCAACTACCAAAGAGTTTCCACTATGAGAGAGATTCTGCACTTCCTGGTAGCAAGAAATTCAACTTAAAAGCCAAGTTGACCCAAGTTTCTCAAAGTGGAAAGCAGCAAGGCCTGCTGACAGACTCCCCTTTACGGATGAGCAGCAACATGAGTTGCTTCTACAAGCATCGTGATTCTTCGTGGCCCCTGAGAAAAGACAGTCAGCCAGCCAACCCTCTACCTCTCTGGCCTCTAGGGACACAGATAGCTAGCAGATCACTTGGGCAGCTTGGTACACACATGCTCAGTACCCAAGGTATGCTTTGTACCATTTCCCCATCTTCCTCCTCTTTTCCTGCTTTGTTCTACAAGGCATTCCATCCCGTGTGCCAGCGCCGTGATACCGCATACATGTACACACAGACTACTAAAAGAGCAGGAATCCCCACCCACAAGGTAGCTTTATTATATATATTTTTGGATTTTGTACTTTTGTTCTATTTTAATACTCTCTCTCTCTCTCTTTTTTGATCTCCTACTTCCTCTTCTGGAGTGACTCCACCCTCCTGAGAATCCACATTCCTCCCAGGAAGAGACAGGTCTGTGTATCCCAGCATACCCACTCTAGCATGGGCTTTCCAGGACCTCCTAAGTGCACAGATATGCTCACATTCATTCACATTGCCACAATAGCAGAATCTGGTACCCACAACCATACCCAAGTCTTTTTTTTTTGATCCTTGTACTTCTATCAATTATCTTTCTATTTTCTTGCTGTTCTCTCGTTAAATATCTTTCCATGAAACCTATTAATTGAGATTAACTCTCTGCCCGCAAGTGTCAACTCACAGTGATCCTATAGGACAGGGTAAAACTGTCCGGTGAGTTTCTGAGACTGTAACTGTTTATGGGAATAGAAAGTCTCCTTTTTTTGGCGGAGCAGCTGGTGGTTTTAAAATGTTGACCTTTCGGATTACAACTCAATACATAACCATTATATGACCAGAGCTCCTTATTGTGATTACCCCTCTGAAAATATTTTCCCATTATTTTTGCAAGTCTGTTGGCTTATTCACAGTCACTTATTACTATCATTACTTTATTCTTATCATTACTTTTATTTTATTCTATTTTTCCCAGCCACTATCCCCACTTAGGCACCTTTCCCCTTCTTTTCATTTCACCACTGTATGTTTTCCAGCTCCTATTAGAACTCACCTGTGTCACTAGACAAACTCTACCTCTGTATGACCAGCAGCTCACACACCACAATGCTGAAGAAACAGCAGTCAAGCACAGAAAGCTTCCAAATTCAAGAAAAACAAACATGAACAACCAAGTAGCACTCAAACCAATGGAATAGTCTGAAGATGTGATTGTGAACCACCAGTAACAGAATTCAGAAGAATGATGCTTAGGTCAAGAGATCTGGGGAATGTTCATGAGAAAAACAGAAGAAATTGAGAAACTAAAATCCTTAAACCAAAGGATTCTAGAAGACAAGCAATGAGATAACTGAATTAGGCAACATAGTAAAAGGCTAGAGGAATAAAATGGAAAAGGAAAATAAAATAAATGAACTTGAAGACAATTACCCTCACGACAGTAGACAAGAGAAGCAATCAACAAAAAAACCCGGAAGCATCCAAATAAATCCTGTAGGACACTATCATAAGAACCCATCTAAGAAAAGAAAAAAGAAAAGAAATGCTGGGAAAAAACACCACCAAAAAAAAAAATCTACAGAGAATAGTACAAGAAACCATGGAAGAAAATTTCAACATACTATTCAACAAGCTGAGAAGAATGGACAACCAAAGAGAAAACATCAAGACATAAAGAAAAGGAGAGAATCTGAGGGCAGCTAGAGAAAAAGGAAAAGTCATCTACAAAGGAAAGTTGAAAAGGATAAATTCAGACTTCTCAGCAAAAGACCTGCAGGCAAGAAGACAATGGAATGACATATATACAATTGTGACGGGTGGAAGGGGGGGTGGGGCGGAAGGAAGCCAGCCAAGAATATTATACTGAACAAAAATATCCCTCAAATACAAGGGAGAAATAAAGGTTATTTCCTGAGGAGGAAAAAATAAAGGAATTTTGAATTCAACAATTCATTTTCTCAGATCACAATGTTATAAAACTGGAAATCTACAACAGAAAGAAAAGGAACAAAAAGACAAACACATGGAGACTGAACAACATACCATTTCAAAATGACTGGACACTAGAGTAAACGAAAACGAGAAATTAAGAAACTCCTTAAAACAAGCAAACCTATAACACATCATACCAAAAACTCGGATACAACAAATGCAGTTATCTGAAGTCAATTTATAGCAATCAATACACACACGAAATATGAGAGAAATCCAAAACCAATACTAATAAAACACTTCCAAGAAGTAGAAAGAGGGAAACCACATAAGTCCTTCAACAATAAAGGGAAAGAACTAATAAAAATTGAAGCAGAAATAAATGAACTGAAAAATGGGGGGGGAAATCAACAAGACAAAAAGTTGGTTATGAAAAGATTAACAAAATCGACAAACTGCTAGAAAACTTAACAAAGGAAAAGAAAGATGCAAATATCTAGAATTTGAGATGAAAAGGGTGCCATCACAAAAGATCCAAATGAAATAAAAAGATACATGTAGAGCAAAAGAAGAATTAGAGGTCACCAAGAGACTTCCAACCAAGAAAGATTCTAAAGAAGTATGTATGTTGCCTTCACAGGAGAATGCTAGCAAGTATTCAGGGAAGAGCCATAACTAATTCTGTGCAGACTATTCCAAAATATAGAAACTGACAGCAAACTCCCACACGCATTCTATGAAATGAGCATAATCCTCAAAACCTGATCACGAGCATTTAGAAAAAATGAAAACAGGAAGTAGATAAGAGTGTCCCTCATCAATATTCTTATTCAACATTGTACTACAATAAACATCTTAGCCAGACAGACAGCAAAAAAATTTTAAAATAAAAGGAATATAATTGGGCAAAAAATAGGTCAAGCTGTCACTATTTGCAGATAGTATGATTTTACATAGTGAGAGCCCCAAGGACTCCACAGAAAGATTGTTGGAAAGTACTAACGAATCTGTTAAAGTAATGGCATACAAGATTAATAAGCAGAAATCAATTTTAATATGCTATTGAAGAGCTCCAAAATAAAAACATCAAGAAAAAAAATTAAAAAAGAGAAAACAATATCATTTATAATATCCATACAAAAGATGAATACCTGGGAATAAACTTAACCAAAGAAACAAAAGACCTGTACAAAGGAAACTACAGAAAAATCAAAATGTGAATATTACTGAAAGCAATAAATCTATAGATAGAACACAATTCTGATCAAAATCATTTTCTTGGGGGCTCATACAGCTCTTATCACAATCTATGCATCCATCCATTGTGTCTAGCACATTTGTTCATTGTTGCCATCATCATTTTCAAAACAATTTCATTCTACTTGAGCCCTTGGCATGGGCTCCTCATTTTTCCCTCTTCCCTTCTTCACGAACTCTTAATAATTCATAAATTGTTATTAATTTTTCATGTCTTACACTGTCCGAGGTCTCTCTTTACCCTCTTTTCTACTGCCCATGCCCAAGGAGGGGTTACATTGTGATCAGTGCCCCCTCTTGTTACCACTACTCTCACAGCTGTCTACAAATGGGTTTGGGGTCTCCAGTCCACCCTCCCCCTCAATCACATCAATAAGGCTTTTTGTTCTGGGTCTTTGATGCCAGATACCTGATCCCTTCGACACCTCTTTATCACACAAGCTGGTGTGCTTCTTCCATGTGGGCTTTGTTGCTTCTTAGAGAGAGTCACTTGTTCATCTTCAAGCCTGTAAGACCCCAGATGCTATATCTTTGCATTGCTGGACACCATCACCTTTCTTCATTACATTTGCTTATGCACCCATTTGTCTTCAGCAATTCTGGCGGGAAGGTTATCACAGAATGCCAGGTGACTAGAACAAAGTGTTCTTGCGTTGAGGGAGTACTTGAGTAGAGGCCCACTTAATTGGACCTTTTGGACCTACTTTCTATCCAGCTCTTGGTAATCCAGGGTGTGTGCTACAGACTCGTGGACTTAATATTGTTCTTTGGAGGCACACAATATCTTTCATAGGCCACACCAGAAAGAATCCTTGTGGAAGCTACATTCACTGGAGTTTGTAAACTGGGCTTTCATTCAAACTCATCAGGAGCCCTTTGATTTAAGACTGAAATTCATCAGTGTGAGAAGATGATGACTGCTATCCCAAGTTATGGAATTGGCAGTTATTGGACTTTGGTTTGACTCTCTGGCCTTCAGGGTGCCTAATGAATGGTGATCCAGGAATACCAAATATTTACTACTTTAATGCTCTTCTTATTTTGTTATGACATGTATTAGTCAGGTATGCATGTTGCTACCTTTTGGAATGAATTTTGTTGAAAGTTTTGTTCCAACATCAACCCTAATTATTTGTGTAAATAGTGTCCAGCCCAGCCTGTGTGATCACGAGGTGTCAATGGGATCAGGTATCAGGCATCAAAAAACAAAAAGTCCTATCACTGTGATGAGTGGGAGTGCGAAATGGGGACACAAAACCCATCTATAGGCAACTGGACATACCCTTACAGAAGGGCCTTGGGGAGGAGACAAACCAGTCAGGGTATAGTATAGTAAAGATAAAACATACAGCTTTCCTCTAGTTCTTTAATGCTTCCTCCCTCCCACTATCATGATCCCAATTCTACCTTACAAATACGGGTAGACCAGAGGATGTACACTGGTACAGACAGGAACTAGAAACAGAGGCAATCCAGGACAGATGACCCTCTGAGGACTAGTAGTGAGAGTGGCGATACCGGGAGGGTGGAGGGAAGGTAGGGTAGAAAGGGGCAAGGGATTATAAAGATCTACATATAAACTCCTCCATGGGGGACAGACAACAGAAAAGTGGGTGAAGGGAGACGTTGGACAGTGTGAGATATGCCAAAATAATAATAATTTAGAAATAATCAAGGGTTCGTGAGGGAGGGTGGGGGAAGGAGGGTGAAAATGAGGAGCTGATACCAAGGGCTCAAGTAGAAAGAAAATGTTTTGAAAATTATATGGCAACAAATGTACAAATGTGCTTGACACAATGTATGTATGGATGAATTGTAATAAGAGCTGTATGAGTCTCCCCAGAAAAGATTTTTTAATAAATTGTTCAGAAACTTGAATTTAATCTATATAAGTCAACAATTCGAGCATGAATTGATGTCTGAAACCAGCCTATACTTCTATATGCTTTTCTCAACCGTGTTTTAAATTCTGTATCATTAGCTAAATGAATCACACTATCGTTACCTTATGTCCCAGGAAGATGGTTTGAAAAGTTTTCGTTATCATAAAATGATAATGTTGTTTCTAAAGTGAACCAGAGACATATATAAACCACAGATATGTGAATGGATTTTGTGCTCCCATTTAAATCTAGCCCCAATCTAAGAACTATGCGTTCTTAGGATGTGGCCCTCTTTAATGCTTAAAGAAGTCACTAAAGATATAGGTGCTATAGAAAAAACAAAACAAAAGAGAATGAAAAAACAACAAACAAAGCCCAAGTAATATACTCATAAAAATTATATCTGTTTGTAATTAATAGATAAAAATTTTACTAGTACATTGCTTAGAACA
Organism: Tenrec ecaudatus; assembly: GCF_050624435.1. Classification (NCBI taxonomy): domain Eukaryota; kingdom Metazoa; phylum Chordata; class Mammalia; order Afrosoricida; family Tenrecidae; genus Tenrec; species Tenrec ecaudatus. The sequence goes on from NW_027459014.1 coordinate 353,404, forward strand.
CATGGTAGATAAATGGAATCACAGAATGGAATTTTCCCACTTTTTGCAGTCCATTGTATATTCAATATTTGTAAGTCTTAACATTTACAAAAAGTACAAAACAAGGTGATCTATATTAAACATAATGCCTGTGCTATAAATTGTCATCACAAGGTAATTATTTTACTATTGATTCGAACATTTTCTTCATTCAATACTTTTATTGAAGTTCAAAGTATACATTCTTAAGACAATAAATACCTGGCTGTTTTTTCTTAGTATCACAGAGGTACCATCATCAACTTCAAATTCTCCATAGTCTCTTAGACACCGTACCTGAAAAGAAAATCAGATATTTTATCCAAATTACCTTTTAAAATATGCAGTGATCATAACATGAAGTGGGATTATATAAATGCCCGAACAGTAAAAGTACTGTATTTTATGTGTCTGTTTCCTCCTCTGTGTACTTAGGACCCTTACTATTCCCAGATATTTACTGTGGTCCTAAACCTAAAGATCTCAATTTCCTACGTCACCGGGAAGGGAAAAATAAGCTTTGCAAATGTATACATGGATGGTATTACCAATAAGGAAACCAGGGATTTAGATAAAAGGAGACTACATAGTTGGACGTTTTCCTCTCAAACAATGCACTATATTAATCAGAAGGAATAAAAATGAGGGACATAACAGTGGCAAACAAGAAAGAAAAGAGCATTTTACCTCAACTAGATTGACCAGATCCTTCCCATAATCCATCAGGATAAAAGAACATACACCTAAAAACAAACTGTTTTTCTTTTTAACAATTTATTGGGGCTCATACAATTCTTATCACAGTTCATACATATACATACATCAATTGTATAAAGCACATCTGTACAGTCTTTGCCCTAATCATATTTTTCTCTTTTCCTTTTTTACATTTTATTAGGGACTCATACAACTCTTATCACAATACATACATATACATACATCAATTGTATAAAGCACATCCATACATTCCCTGCCCCAATCATTCTCAAGGCATTTGCTCTCCACTTAAGCCCCTTGCATCAGGTCCTCTTTTTTATTTTTTCCCCCTCCCTCCCCTTTCCCCCCTCCCTCGTGTGCACTTGGTAATTTATACATCGTTATTTTGTCATATCTTGCCCTATCCGGAGTCTCCCTTACCCCCCTTCTCTGCTGTCCCTCTCCCAGGGAAGAGGTCACATGTGGATCCTTGTAATCAGTTCCCCCTTTCCAACCCACTCACCCTCCACTCTCCCAGCATCGTCCCTCACACCCTTGGTCCTGAAGGTATCATCCACCTTGGATTCCCTGTACCTCCAGCCCTCATATGTACCAGTGTACAGCCTCTGCCCTATCCAGCCCTGCAAGGTAGAATTCGTATCATGGTAGTTGGGGGGAGGAAGCATCCAGGATCTGGAGGAAAGTTGTGTTCTTCATCGGTACTACCTCACACCCTAATTAACCCATCTCCTCTCCTAAACCCCTCTATGAGGGGATCTCCATTGGCCGACACTTGGGCCTTGGGTCTCCACTCTGCACTTCCCCCTTCATTTAATATGGTATATATATACATATACATATATACATATACACACATGTACACATACATACACACATATCTTTTTTTTTTTTTGCATGATGCCTTATACCTGGTCCCTTGGCACCTCGTGATCGCACTGGCCGGTGTGCTTCTTCCATGTGGGCTTTTTTGCTTCTGAGCTAGATGGCCGCTTTTTCACCTTCAAGTCTTTAAGACCCCAGACACTATCTCTTTTGATAGTCAGGCACCATCAGCTTTCTTCACCACATTTGCTTATGCACCCATTTGTCTTCAGCGATCCTATCATGGAGGTGTGCAGTCAATGATATGATTTTTTGTTCTTTGATGCCTGGTAACTGATCCCTTCGGGACCACTCGATCACACAGGCTGGTGTGTTCTTCCATGTGGACTTTGTTGCTTCTGAGCTAGATGGCCGCTTGTTTATCTTCAAGCCTTTAAGACCCCAGTCACTACCTCTTTTGATAGCCGGGCACCATCAGCTTTCTTCACCACATTTACTTGTTCACCCACTTTGGCTCCAGCCGTTGTGTCGGGAGAGTGAGCATCATAGAGTTCCAATTTAATAAAAGGAGATATTCATGCATTGAGGGAGTGAACAAACTGTTTTTCAAAGGAAATCAAGTCTTCCAATCTCTTGTTTCTCAGGAATACTTAAAAATACATTTAAAAGATTCAGTTTCATGCTCTTTCATTTTGCTTACACAGTAACTTAGCAATCAATTAATTTTCATTTAGTATTTTAAAAATAAAACAAAATTTATGGAAGATGGAATGTTAGATTACATTAAGATGCTTGAAATTAAAGTGCCAACATCCAATCATTTTTGACCTATAAAATGTAAGCTTAATATAGTTCAGCTCACACATCACTATTACCTTAAAACTGTGAATCAAAGTTTGTTGCAGAGAGGGCACTATAAGCATTTCCATACTCCTGTCCCTCTATAGCAGTGTTTCCCAAAGTGGGGATACTGCAATGATCCAGGAGGAGTACAAAGCAGATAGCTACACTTTATCCTGGAGTATAGGCTATTGTATAAAAGTTTTTAATTTTACACACACACACACACACACACACACCATAGTGAATGAAGGGGTAAGTGCAGCGTGGAGACTCAAAGCCCATTTGTCGGCCACTGGAGATCCCCTCATAGAGGGGTTTAGGAGAGGAGATGGGTCAGTCAGGGTGCGATGCAGTACCGATGAAGAACACAGCTTTCTCCCAGATCCTGGATGCTTCCTCCCCCAACTACCATGATCCGAATTCTACCTTGCAGGACTGGATAGGGCAGAGGTTGTACACTGGTGCATATGGGAGCTGGAGGCACAGGGAATCCAGGGTGGATGATAACTTCAGGACCAATGGTATGAGAGGCAATGCTGGGAGAGTGGAGGGTGAGTGGGTTGGAAAGGGGGAACTGATTACAAGGATCCACATGTGACCTCCTCCCTGGGAGATGGACGGCAGAGAAGGGTGAGGGGGGGGGTAAGGGAGACTCCGGATAGGGCAAGATATGACAAAATAACAATGTATAAATTACCAAGGGCACATGAGGGAGGGGAGAAAAAAAAGAGGACCTGATGCAAAGGTAAAGTGAAGAGCAAATGCTTTGAGAGTGATTAGGGCAAAGAATGTAGGGATGTGCTTTATACAATTGATGTATGTATATGTGTTGATTGTGATAAGAGTTGTATGAGCCACTAATGAAATGTAAAAAAAGAAAGAAAAAAAAAAGAACACAGCTTTCCCCCGGATCCTGGATGCTTCCTCCCCCCAACTACCATGATCCTAATTCTACACTGGTGCATATGGGAGCTGAAAGCACAGGGAATCCAGGGTGGATGATAACTTCAGGACCAATGGTATGAGGGGCAATGCTGGGAGAGTGGAGGGTGAGTGGGTTGGAAAGGGGGAACTGATTACAAGGATCCACATGTGACCTCCTCTCTGGGAGACGGACGGCAGAGAAGGGTGGGGGGGCGGGGGGTAAGGGAGACTCCGGATAGGGAAAGATATGACAAAATAACAATCTATAAATTATCAAGGGCTCATGAGGGAGGGGGGCAAGGGAGGGAGGGGGGAAAAAAAGAGGACCTAACGCAAAGGGCTTAAGTGGAGAGCAAATGCTTTCAAAATGATTAGGGCAAAGAATGTAGGAATGTGCTTTACACAATTGATGTATGTATATGTGTGGATTGTGATAAGAATTTATGAGCCCCTAATAAAATGTAAAAAAATGATTAGGGCAAAGAATGTACAGATGTGCTTTATACAATTGATGTATGTATATATATGGATTGTGATAAGAGTTCTATGAGCCCCTAATAAAACAATTAGGAAAAAAAACAGGCCCAAAGAACAAAAGAAAACTGGGTTAGCAATATATATACATAAATTAAAATATCTATAAAGAGATTCTATCACCGCCCTCTAGTTGATTCTAACTCACAATGACCCTATATTGGTTTTCCAAGGCTGTAAATCCTTACAGAAACTAAGAGTCTCATCTTTCTCCTGAGCAACAGTTGGTAAATTTGAACCTTAAGAACCTCAGAACCCTGGTGGTACAGCAGTTAATCACTGGGTTGCAATCTGCATGGTCGACAGTTCAAAACTACCAGTACCAGTAGGAGAAAGCCTGGGCTTTCTACTCAGAAACCCATAGGGGATCCCTAGGAATCAGCATTGACTCCATACCAGAGAGTTTGGTTCTGGAACCTTATGGTTAGCAGTCCAATCAATGCCTATCCTACAATGTCAGCAGGGATCCTAAGAAAGAGATGAAGAGATGTAGTCAATGAATAAGGCCCATCTAGCCATCATCTCTTATGCATTGTATTATCAATTCTAGCCTATATGGCTATGGTTAAAATCCCATTTTGGAGGGATGGTTATGTGGAAAAGCCATCTCAGAAGCAGGAACACAGAGAAATGCTGGACCATCAAGGTGTAAGAGGCCCTAGTGGGACATACTTGAGATCTTTGTCTGAAGTGGTAGAGACTGAGATGGAGGCATCAAAGGCTGCAGCACAGAGACCATGGGACAGAACAGAGGGACTAGGCCAAGACCAGAGGCTGAGGCAAGGCGTCCATGACATAAAACAGAGGAGCAATACTGAGACTATGATACTTTGAGGCAGAGCAGTGGGCTGCCTTTCTGGCCCAAAGAGGCAAAGGGACTATGTGACTGAGAGGCTAAGGACTAAAGACTGACATGACTGCTGGATGACAGGAGAGGTACACTTACTGTTTCCTGATGCTGACTTGTGGTAACTAGTTACCTTCCTTAATAAGCCCACTAAATTGTGAATATTGTCTGTGAGTTCTGTGAGGCCAACTGGGACCGATAATTGAACCCGACAGAAAGGCAGTGTGTGAGGGAGGAGTGGGTGGTGTCAGAATAGATATTGAAGGATGAAGGATGGAGGCATGTCTGAACTCTGCCTCATGGAAACAGTGAAGCCAGAGAAAGTCAAATACGGCCCTCTGATATGTCTTCCTACATTTAAAGAAGCCAATCCAATTACTAGCACTAACAAATAAGAGAAACAACGTTACTGGATAACTCAACAGGATATTTGAGTTGGCAGAAGAACAGAACAGCTTATTGAGTCTGAGGAACAAAAGTAAAGAAACATGATCCCAAGGAACACCATCAAGCAAATCAATGCAAATATTATGGAAGTCCCAGAAGAGGGCAAAGGGTAACTAAATAAAACTTAATAGACAACAGCAGAACATTACCAAAACTTGACAAAGGACAAGAATGTACATATCAATGACACTTAAGAATTTCCAAATCAGAAGAAAGCCTGAGAGATCCACACCAAAATATCTTATCATCAAACTCTTTAAAAAAAAGATAAAATCTTGACAATATCAAATAAAATGAAGTACCAATTTACATATATAGAAACCCTGGAAACCAGGAGGTAATAGAGTCACATATTTAAAATAATGAAAGAAATGAACAGCCATCCAAGATTCCTATAGCCAGCAAAACTTTCCTTTATAAATGAGGATAAAATTCAAGAAAACAAATAAAACCTGAGGGAATGTTGAGACATTCCTTTAGATTGAAATACAAGGAGAGTAGATTGCAAGATGAAGCAATATAGAGAAAAAGGTGTTAGGTTCCTGGATTCAGGTACCTGAAAGAATTCACACAGCAGAAGCAGGTTTGTAATCCAAGTGATTTTATGGGGAAAAGGGAAGTTTCAGGTATTACAGCCTCAAAAAATACACATTGTTTTAAGAAAGCATACAAGGATCCGCAGAACTGCACATGGGTTCACTGCTGAATGGGAAAAAAACACATAGAAAGCACAGGAACACATAACCCAGCACGGGGAACCAGGAAATCCCAGGGGCCAAAAGGGCTCCCACCCCCCACTTGTGGAGAATGCTGGAATGGAAGGAAGTCAAGGCAGGGTCTTTATTCCCTCCTCTCCACAACGGCTGGGGGAAGCATGGTTGAAGGTATTGGTTGGTTCCACTGGCTTGAGTTTAGGCCCACCTGTGTGAGGTAATGTAACTGAGCCTAATCTGTGTGCCCTGGTGGACCTCCCCTCGGGGCGGAGGGAGCTCTTGTCTGAGCATGCTCAGTTTGATTGTTCTAAAATTTAACGGATGCCTGATTTCTTCCAATCCTTTTGCTTTAGCCTTATGCAGTTAGTGCGGAGACAACCCCCTTGTGGTGCTTATGTAATCTGATGTCAATTTGGGACTTGAGAGGATTAAGAGTGAAGTGGTGGAGTCTAGTTGGTCAATCAGGATAGCCAGTGAGGCCTCTGTGTGGGCATTGCCTTCGCCTGAGAATTCTGGGAACTCCAGTATTTCCTCCTTAAACAGGAGACGCTTCTCTCTCTCAGCTCACTTCCTTGGAGATGCTCTACTGGCAAGACACATGGCACTACGTCCTGGTAGCTGGGAAAGCCACACGGACCTACCCTGATGCAACAGACCTCTGGAGCCAGAGAAGCTACATAGAGAAGAACCCTGCCAGCGCTGAGATGTTTACAATGCTACTGGATCCAAAAACTTTCTACTCGCTGGTTCAAGATCGTCCTGCAATCGGAGTCATTGCATGTTTCGTGAGTCTGACGAGGCCTTTACAGATTGGTATCAGACATATGGGCTAATATTGGGCTCACGGACTTGACCTGGACTGGGCTGGGACGTTTTCGCAATATTCAGTTGTTCTTCTATATAAACCTCTTTCTTATAAACATGAGTTTCTATGAATTTGTTTCTCTTGTCTACCCAGACTAACACTCCCCCTTTATGGCCCCTATTCTGGCTACCTAACATATTTAGCCAACACCTAAGTTGAATGCAAACATTTTTCTTTGGTCTCCTTTATTCAATATTCAATATTCAAAAGCATCATAGAGTTCCAATTTAATAAAAGGAGATATTCATGCATTTAGGGAGTGAACAAACTGTTTTTCAAAGGAAATCAAGTCTTCCAATCTCTTGTTTCTCAGGAATACTTAAAAATACATTTAAAAGATTCAGTTTCATGCTCTTTCATTTTGCTTACACAGTAACTTAGCAATCAATTAATTTTCATTTAGTATTTTAAAAATAAAACAAAATTTATGGAAGATGGAATGTTAGATTACATTAAGATGCTTGAAATTAAAGTGCCAACATCCAATCATTTTTGACCTATAAAATGTAAGCTTAATATAGTTCAGCTCACACATCACTATTACCTTAAAACTGTGAATCAAAGTTTGTTGCAGAGAGGGCACTATAAGCATTTCCATACTCCTGTCCCTCTATAGCAGTGTTTCCCAAAGTGGGGATACTGCAATGATCCAGGAGGAGTACAAAGCAGATAGCTACACTTTATCCTGGAGTATAGGCTATTGTATAAAAGTTTTTAATTTTACACACACACACACACACACACACACCATAGTGAATGAAGGGGTAAGTGCAGCGTGGAGACTCAAAGCCCATTTGTCGGCCACTGGAGATCCCCTCATAGAGGGGTTTAGGAGAGGAGATGGGTCAGTCAGGGTGCGATGCAGTACCGATGAAGAACACAGCTTTCTCCCAGATCCTGGATGCTTCCTCCCCCAACTACCATGATCCGAATTCTACCTTGCAGGACTGGATAGGGCAGAGGTTGTACACTGGTGCATATGGGAGCTGGAGGCACAGGGAATCCAGGGTGGATGATAACTTCAGGACCAATGGTATGAGAGGCAATGCTGGGAGAGTGGAGGGTGAGTGGGTTGGAAAGGGGGAACTGATTACAAGGATCCACATGTGACCTCCTCCCTGGGAGATGGACGGCAGAGAAGGGTGAGGGGGGGGGTAAGGGAGACTCCGGATAGGGCAAGATATGACAAAATAACAATGTATAAATTACCAAGGGCACATGAGGGAGGGGAGAAAAAAAAGAGGACCTGATGCAAAGGTAAAGTGAAGAGCAAATGCTTTGAGAGTGATTAGGGCAAAGAATGTAGGGATGTGCTTTATACAATTGATGTATGTATATGTGTTGATTGTGATAAGAGTTGTATGAGCCACTAATGAAATGTAAAAAAAGAAAGAAAAAAAAAAGAACACAGCTTTCCCCCGGATCCTGGATGCTTCCTCCCCCCAACTACCATGATCCTAATTCTACACTGGTGCATATGGGAGCTGAAAGCACAGGGAATCCAGGGTGGATGATAACTTCAGGACCAATGGTATGAGGGGCAATGCTGGGAGAGTGGAGGGTGAGTGGGTTGGAAAGGGGGAACTGATTACAAGGATCCACATGTGACCTCCTCTCTGGGAGACGGACGGCAGAGAAGGGTGGGGGGGCGGGGGGTAAGGGAGACTCCGGATAGGGAAAGATATGACAAAATAACAATCTATAAATTATCAAGGGCTCATGAGGGAGGGGGGCAAGGGAGGGAGGGGGGAAAAAAAGAGGACCTAACGCAAAGGGCTTAAGTGGAGAGCAAATGCTTTCAAAATGATTAGGGCAAAGAATGTAGGAATGTGCTTTACACAATTGATGTATGTATATGTGTGGATTGTGATAAGAATTTATGAGCCCCTAATAAAATGTAAAAAAATGATTAGGGCAAAGAATGTACAGATGTGCTTTATACAATTGATGTATGTATATATATGGATTGTGATAAGAGTTCTATGAGCCCCTAATAAAACAATTAGGAAAAAAAACAGGCCCAAAGAACAAAAGAAAACTGGGTTAGCAATATATATACATAAATTAAAATATCTATAAAGAGATTCTATCACCGCCCTCTAGTTGATTCTAACTCACAATGACCCTATATTGGTTTTCCAAGGCTGTAAATCCTTACAGAAACTAAGAGTCTCATCTTTCTCCTGAGCAACAGTTGGTAAATTTGAACCTTAAGAACCTCAGAACCCTGGTGGTACAGCAGTTAATCACTGGGTTGCAATCTGCATGGTCGACAGTTCAAAACTACCAGTACCAGTAGGAGAAAGCCTGGGCTTTCTACTCAGAAACCCATAGGGGATCCCTAGGAATCAGCATTGACTCCATACCAGAGAGTTTGGTTCTGGAACCTTATGGTTAGCAGTCCAATCAATGCCTATCCTACAATGTCAGCAGGGATCCTAAGAAAGAGATGAAGAGATGTAGTCAATGAATAAGGCCCATCTAGCCATCATCTCTTATGCATTGTATTATCAATTCTAGCCTATATGGCTATGGTTAAAATCCCATTTTGGAGGGATGGTTATGTGGAAAAGCCATCTCAGAAGCAGGAACACAGAGAAATGCTGGACCATCAAGGTGTAAGAGGCCCTAGTGGGACATACTTGAGATCTTTGTCTGAAGTGGTAGAGACTGAGATGGAGGCATCAAAGGCTGCAGCACAGAGACCATGGGACAGAACAGAGGGACTAGGCCAAGACCAGAGGCTGAGGCAAGGCGTCCATGACATAAAACAGAGGAGCAATACTGAGACTATGATACTTTGAGGCAGAGCAGTGGGCTGCCTTTCTGGCCCAAAGAGGCAAAGGGACTATGTGACTGAGAGGCTAAGGACTAAAGACTGACATGACTGCTGGATGACAGGAGAGGTACACTTACTGTTTCCTGATGCTGACTTGTGGTAACTAGTTACCTTCCTTAATAAGCCCACTAAATTGTGAATATTGTCTGTGAGTTCTGTGAGGCCAACTGGGACCGATAATTGAACCCGACAGAAAGGCAGTGTGTGAGGGAGGAGTGGGTGGTGTCAGAATAGATATTGAAGGATGAAGGATGGAGGCATGTCTGAACTCTGCCTCATGGAAACAGTGAAGCCAGAGAAAGTCAAATACGGCCCTCTGATATGTCTTCCTACATTTAAAGAAGCCAATCCAATTACTAGCACTAACAAATAAGAGAAACAACGTTACTGGATAACTCAACAGGATATTTGAGTTGGCAGAAGAACAGAACAGCTTATTGAGTCTGAGGAACAAAAGTAAAGAAACATGATCCCAAGGAACACCATCAAGCAAATCAATGCAAATATTATGGAAGTCCCAGAAGAGGGCAAAGGGTAACTAAATAAAACTTAATAGACAACAGCAGAACATTACCAAAACTTGACAAAGGACAAGAATGTACATATCAATGACACTTAAGAATTTCCAAATCAGAAGAAAGCCTGAGAGATCCACACCAAAATATCTTATCATCAAACTCTTTAAAAAAAAGATAAAATCTTGACAATATCAAATAAAATGAAGTACCAATTTACATATATAGAAACCCTGGAAACCAGGAGGTAATAGAGTCACATATTTAAAATAATGAAAGAAATGAACAGCCATCCAAGATTCCTATAGCCAGCAAAACTTTCCTTTATAAATGAGGATAAAATTCAAGAAAACAAATAAAACCTGAGGGAATGTTGAGACATTCCTTTAGATTGAAATACAAGGAGAGTAGATTGCAAGATGAAGCAATATAGAGAAAAAGGTGTTAGGTTCCTGGATTCAGGTACCTGAAAGAATTCACACAGCAGAAGCAGGTTTGTAATCCAAGTGATTTTATGGGGAAAAGGGAAGTTTCAGGTATTACAGCCTCAAAAAATACACATTGTTTTAAGAAAGCATACAAGGATCCGCAGAACTGCACATGGGTTCACTGCTGAATGGGAAAAAAACACATAGAAAGCACAGGAACACATAACCCAGCACGGGGAACCAGGAAATCCCAGGGGCCAAAAGGGCTCCCACCCCCCACTTGTGGAGAATGCTGGAATGGAAGGAAGTCAAGGCAGGGTCTTTATTCCCTCCTCTCCACAACGGCTGGGGGAAGCATGGTTGAAGGTATTGGTTGGTTCCACTGGCTTGAGTTTAGGCCCACCTGTGTGAGGTAATGTAACTGAGCCTAATCTGTGTGCCCTGGTGGACCTCCCCTCGGGGCGGAGGGAGCTCTTGTCTGAGCATGCTCAGTTTGATTGTTCTAAAATTTAACGGATGCCTGATTTCTTCCAATCCTTTTGCTTTAGCCTTATGCAGTTAGTGCGGAGACAACCCCCTTGTGGTGCTTATGTAATCTGATGTCAATTTGGGACTTGAGAGGATTAAGAGTGAAGTGGTGGAGTCTAGTTGGTCAATCAGGATAGCCAGTGAGGCCTCTGTGTGGGCATTGCCTTCGCCTGAGAATTCTGGGAACTCCAGTATTTCCTCCTTAAACAGGAGACGCTTCTCTCTCTCAGCTCACTTCCTTGGAGATGCTCTACTGGCAAGACACATGGCACTACGTCCTGGTAGCTGGGAAAGCCACACGGACCTACCCTGATGCAACAGACCTCTGGAGCCAGAGAAGCTACATAGAGAAGAACCCTGCCAGCGCTGAGATGTTTACAATGCTACTGGATCCAAAAACTTTCTACTCGCTGGTTCAAGATCGTCCTGCAATCGGAGTCATTGCATGTTTCGTGAGTCTGACGAGGCCTTTACAGATTGGTATCAGACATATGGGCTAATATTGGGCTCACGGACTTGACCTGGACTGGGCTGGGACGTTTTCGCAATATTCAGTTGTTCTTCTATATAAACCTCTTTCTTATAAACATGAGTTTCTATGAATTTGTTTCTCTTGTCTACCCAGACTAACACTCCCCCTTTATGGCCCCTATTCTGGCTACCTAACATATTTAGCCAACACCTAAGTTGAATGCAAACATTTTTCTTTGGTCTCCTTTATTCAATATTCAATATTCAAAAGCATCATAGAGTTCCAATTTAATAAAAGGAGATATTCATGCATTTAGGGAGTGAACAAACTGTTTTTCAAAGGAAATCAAGTCTTCCAATCTCTTGTTTCTCAGGAATACTTAAAAATACATTTAAAAGATTCAGTTTCATGCTCTTTCATTTTGCTTACACAGTAACTTAGCAATCAATTAATTTTCATTTAGTATTTTAAAAATAAAACAAAATTTATGGAAGATGGAATGTTAGATTACATTAAGATGCTTGAAATTAAAGTGCCAACATCCAATCATTTTTGACCTATAAAATGTAAGCTTAATATAGTTCAGCTCACACATCACTATTACCTTAAAACTGTGAATCAAAGTTTGTTGCAGAGAGGGCACTATAAGCATTTCCATACTCCTGTCCCTCTATAGCAGTGTTTCCCAAAGTGGGGATACTGCAATGATCCAGGAGGAGTACAAAGCAGATAGCTACACTTTATCCTGGAGTATAGGCTATTGTATAAAAGTTTTTAATTTTACACACACACACACACACACACACACCATAGTGAATGAAGGGGTAAGTGCAGCGTGGAGACTCAAAGCCCATTTGTCGGCCACTGGAGATCCCCTCATAGAGGGGTTTAGGAGAGGAGATGGGTCAGTCAGGGTGCGATGCAGTACCGATGAAGAACACAGCTTTCTCCCAGATCCTGGATGCTTCCTCCCCCAACTACCATGATCCGAATTCTACCTTGCAGGACTGGATAGGGCAGAGGTTGTACACTGGTGCATATGGGAGCTGGAGGCACAGGGAATCCAGGGTGGATGATAACTTCAGGACCAATGGTATGAGAGGCAATGCTGGGAGAGTGGAGGGTGAGTGGGTTGGAAAGGGGGAACTGATTACAAGGATCCACATGTGACCTCCTCCCTGGGAGATGGACGGCAGAGAAGGGTGAGGGGGGGGGTAAGGGAGACTCCGGATAGGGCAAGATATGACAAAATAACAATGTATAAATTACCAAGGGCACATGAGGGAGGGGAGAAAAAAAAGAGGACCTGATGCAAAGGTAAAGTGAAGAGCAAATGCTTTGAGAGTGATTAGGGCAAAGAATGTAGGGATGTGCTTTATACAATTGATGTATGTATATGTGTTGATTGTGATAAGAGTTGTATGAGCCACTAATGAAATGTAAAAAAAGAAAGAAAAAAAAAAGAACACAGCTTTCCCCCGGATCCTGGATGCTTCCTCCCCCCAACTACCATGATCCTAATTCTACACTGGTGCATATGGGAGCTGAAAGCACAGGGAATCCAGGGTGGATGATAACTTCAGGACCAATGGTATGAGGGGCAATGCTGGGAGAGTGGAGGGTGAGTGGGTTGGAAAGGGGGAACTGATTACAAGGATCCACATGTGACCTCCTCTCTGGGAGACGGACGGCAGAGAAGGGTGGGGGGGCGGGGGGTAAGGGAGACTCCGGATAGGGAAAGATATGACAAAATAACAATCTATAAATTATCAAGGGCTCATGAGGGAGGGGGGCAAGGGAGGGAGGGGGGAAAAAAAGAGGACCTAACGCAAAGGGCTTAAGTGGAGAGCAAATGCTTTCAAAATGATTAGGGCAAAGAATGTAGGAATGTGCTTTACACAATTGATGTATGTATATGTGTGGATTGTGATAAGAATTTATGAGCCCCTAATAAAATGTAAAAAAATGATTAGGGCAAAGAATGTACAGATGTGCTTTATACAATTGATGTATGTATATATATGGATTGTGATAAGAGTTCTATGAGCCCCTAATAAAACAATTAGGAAAAAAAACAGGCCCAAAGAACAAAAGAAAACTGGGTTAGCAATATATATACATAAATTAAAATATCTATAAAGAGATTCTATCACCGCCCTCTAGTTGATTCTAACTCACAATGACCCTATATTGGTTTTCCAAGGCTGTAAATCCTTACAGAAACTAAGAGTCTCATCTTTCTCCTGAGCAACAGTTGGTAAATTTGAACCTTAAGAACCTCAGAACCCTGGTGGTACAGCAGTTAATCACTGGGTTGCAATCTGCATGGTCGACAGTTCAAAACTACCAGTACCAGTAGGAGAAAGCCTGGGCTTTCTACTCAGAAACCCATAGGGGATCCCTAGGAATCAGCATTGACTCCATACCAGAGAGTTTGGTTCTGGAACCTTATGGTTAGCAGTCCAATCAATGCCTATCCTACAATGTCAGCAGGGATCCTAAGAAAGAGATGAAGAGATGTAGTCAATGAATAAGGCCCATCTAGCCATCATCTCTTATGCATTGTATTATCAATTCTAGCCTATATGGCTATGGTTAAAATCCCATTTTGGAGGGATGGTTATGTGGAAAAGCCATCTCAGAAGCAGGAACACAGAGAAATGCTGGACCATCAAGGTGTAAGAGGCCCTAGTGGGACATACTTGAGATCTTTGTCTGAAGTGGTAGAGACTGAGATGGAGGCATCAAAGGCTGCAGCACAGAGACCATGGGACAGAACAGAGGGACTAGGCCAAGACCAGAGGCTGAGGCAAGGCGTCCATGACATAAAACAGAGGAGCAATACTGAGACTATGATACTTTGAGGCAGAGCAGTGGGCTGCCTTTCTGGCCCAAAGAGGCAAAGGGACTATGTGACTGAGAGGCTAAGGACTAAAGACTGACATGACTGCTGGATGACAGGAGAGGTACACTTACTGTTTCCTGATGCTGACTTGTGGTAACTAGTTACCTTCCTTAATAAGCCCACTAAATTGTGAATATTGTCTGTGAGTTCTGTGAGGCCAACTGGGACCGATAATTGAACCCGACAGAAAGGCAGTGTGTGAGGGAGGAGTGGGTGGTGTCAGAATAGATATTGAAGGATGAAGGATGGAGGCATGTCTGAACTCTGCCTCATGGAAACAGTGAAGCCAGAGAAAGTCAAATACGGCCCTCTGATATGTCTTCCTACATTTAAAGAAGCCAATCCAATTACTAGCACTAACAAATAAGAGAAACAACGTTACTGGATAACTCAACAGGATATTTGAGTTGGCAGAAGAACAGAACAGCTTATTGAGTCTGAGGAACAAAAGTAAAGAAACATGATCCCAAGGAACACCATCAAGCAAATCAATGCAAATATTATGGAAGTCCCAGAAGAGGGCAAAGGGTAACTAAATAAAACTTAATAGACAACAGCAGAACATTACCAAAACTTGACAAAGGACAAGAATGTACATATCAATGACACTTAAGAATTTCCAAATCAGAAGAAAGCCTGAGAGATCCACACCAAAATATCTTATCATCAAACTCTTTAAAAAAAAGATAAAATCTTGACAATATCAAATAAAATGAAGTACCAATTTACATATATAGAAACCCTGGAAACCAGGAGGTAATAGAGTCACATATTTAAAATAATGAAAGAAATGAACAGCCATCCAAGATTCCTATAGCCAGCAAAACTTTCCTTTATAAATGAGGATAAAATTCAAGAAAACAAATAAAACCTGAGGGAATGTTGAGACATTCCTTTAGATTGAAATACAAGGAGAGTAGATTGCAAGATGAAGCAATATAGAGAAAAAGGTGTTAGGTTCCTGGATTCAGGTACCTGAAAGAATTCACACAGCAGAAGCAGGTTTGTAATCCAAGTGATTTTATGGGGAAAAGGGAAGTTTCAGGTATTACAGCCTCAAAAAATACACATTGTTTTAAGAAAGCATACAAGGATCCGCAGAACTGCACATGGGTTCACTGCTGAATGGGAAAAAAACACATAGAAAGAACAGGAACACGTAACCCAGCACGGGGAACCAGGAAATCCCAGGGGCCAAAAGGGCTCCCACCCCCCACTTGTGGAGAATGCTGGAATGGAAGGAAGTCAAGGCAGGGTCTTTATTCCCTCCTCTCCACAACGGCTGGGGGAAGCATGGTTGAAGGTATTGGTTGGTTCCACTGGCTTGAGTTTAGGCCCACCTGTGTGAGGTAATGTAACTGAGCCTAATCTGTGTGCCCTGGTGGACCTCCCCTCGGGGCGGAGGGAGCTCTTGTCTGAGCATGCTCAGTTTGATTGTTCTAAAATTTAACGGATGCCTGATTTCTTCCAATCCTTTTGCTTTAGCCTTATGCAGTTAGTGCGGAGACAACCCCCTTGTGGTGCTTATGTAATCTGATGTCAATTTGGGACTTGAGAGGATTAAGAGTGAAGTGGTGGAGTCTAGTTGGTCAATCAGGATAGCCAGTGAGGCCTCTGTGTGGGCATTGCCTTCGCCTGAGAATTCTGGGAACTCCAGTATTTCCTCCTTAAACAGGAGATGCTTCTCTCTCTCAGCTCACTTCCTTGGAGATGCTCTACTGGCAAGACACATGGCACTACGTCCTGGTAGCTGGGAAAGCCACACGGACCTACCCTGATGCAACAGACCTCTGGAGCCAGAGAAGCTACATAGAGAAGAACCCTGCCAGCGCTGAGATGTTTACAATGCTACTGGATCCAAAAACTTTCTACTCGCTGGTTCAAGATCGTCCTGCAATCGGAGTCATTGCATGTTTCGTGAGTCTGACGAGGCCTTTACAGATTGGTATCAGACATATGGGCTAATATTGGGCTCACGGACTTGACCTGGACTGGGCTGGGACGTTTTCGCAATATTCAGTTGTTCTTCTATATAAACCTCTTTCTTATAAACATGAGTTTCTATGAATTTGTTTCTCTTGTCTACCCAGACTAACACTCCCCCTTTATGGCCCCTATTCTGGCTACCTAACATATTTAGCCAACACCTAAGTTGAATGCAAACATTTTTCTTTGGTCTCCTTTATTCAATATTCAATATTCAAAAGCATCATAGAGTTCCAATTTAATAAAAGGAGATATTCATGCATTTAGGGAGTGAACAAACTGTTTTTCAAAGGAAATCAAGTCTTCCAATCTCTTGTTTCTCAGGAATACTTAAAAATACATTTAAAAGATTCAGTTTCATGCTCTTTCATTTTGCTTACACAGTAACTTAGCAATCAATTAATTTTCATTTAGTATTTTAAAAATAAAACAAAATTTATGGAAGATGGAATGTTAGATTACATTAAGATGCTTGAAATTAAAGTGCCAACATCCAATCATTTTTGACCTATAAAATGTAAGCTTAATATAGTTCAGCTCACACATCACTATTACCTTAAAACTGTGAATCAAAGTTTGTTGCAGAGAGGGCACTATAAGCATTTCCATACTCCTGTCCCTCTATAGCAGTGTTTCCCAAAGTGGGGATACTGCAATGATCCAGGAGGAGTACAAAGCAGATAGCTACACTTTATCCTGGAGTATAGGCTATTGTATAAAAGTTTTTAATTTTACACACACACACACACACACACACACCATAGTGAATGAAGGGGTAAGTGCAGCGTGGAGACTCAAAGCCCATTTGTCGGCCACTGGAGATCCCCTCATAGAGGGGTTTAGGAGAGGAGATGGGTCAGTCAGGGTGCGATGCAGTACCGATGAAGAACACAGCTTTCTCCCAGATCCTGGATGCTTCCTCCCCCAACTACCATGATCCGAATTCTACCTTGCAGGACTGGATAGGGCAGAGGTTGTACACTGGTGCATATGGGAGCTGGAGGCACAGGGAATCCAGGGTGGATGATAACTTCAGGACCAATGGTATGAGAGGCAATGCTGGGAGAGTGGAGGGTGAGTGGGTTGGAAAGGGGGAACTGATTACAAGGATCCACATGTGACCTCCTCCCTGGGAGATGGACGGCAGAGAAGGGTGAGGGGGGGGGTAAGGGAGACTCCGGATAGGGCAAGATATGACAAAATAACAATGTATAAATTACCAAGGGCACATGAGGGAGGGGAGAAAAAAAAGAGGACCTGATGCAAAGGTAAAGTGAAGAGCAAATGCTTTGAGAGTGATTAGGGCAAAGAATGTAGGGATGTGCTTTATACAATTGATGTATGTATATGTGTTGATTGTGATAAGAGTTGTATGAGCCACTAATGAAATGTAAAAAAAGAAAGAAAAAAAAAAGAACACAGCTTTCCCCCGGATCCTGGATGCTTCCTCCCCCCAACTACCATGATCCTAATTCTACACTGGTGCATATGGGAGCTGAAAGCACAGGGAATCCAGGGTGGATGATAACTTCAGGACCAATGGTATGAGGGGCAATGCTGGGAGAGTGGAGGGTGAGTGGGTTGGAAAGGGGGAACTGATTACAAGGATCCACATGTGACCTCCTCTCTGGGAGACGGACGGCAGAGAAGGGTGGGGGGGCGGGGGGTAAGGGAGACTCCGGATAGGGAAAGATATGACAAAATAACAATCTATAAATTATCAAGGGCTCATGAGGGAGGGGGGCAAGGGAGGGAGGGGGGAAAAAAAGAGGACCTAACGCAAAGGGCTTAAGTGGAGAGCAAATGCTTTCAAAATGATTAGGGCAAAGAATGTAGGAATGTGCTTTACACAATTGATGTATGTATATGTGTGGATTGTGATAAGAATTTATGAGCCCCTAATAAAATGTAAAAAAATGATTAGGGCAAAGAATGTACAGATGTGCTTTATACAATTGATGTATGTATATATATGGATTGTGATAAGAGTTCTATGAGCCCCTAATAAAACAATTAGGAAAAAAAACAGGCCCAAAGAACAAAAGAAAACTGGGTTAGCAATATATATACATAAATTAAAATATCTATAAAGAGATTCTATCACCGCCCTCTAGTTGATTCTAACTCACAATGACCCTATATTGGTTTTCCAAGGCTGTAAATCCTTACAGAAACTAAGAGTCTCATCTTTCTCCTGAGCAACAGTTGGTAAATTTGAACCTTAAGAACCTCAGAACCCTGGTGGTACAGCAGTTAATCACTGGGTTGCAATCTGCATGGTCGACAGTTCAAAACTACCAGTACCAGTAGGAGAAAGCCTGGGCTTTTTACTCAGAAACCCATAGGGGATCCCTAGGAATCAGCATTGACTCCATACCAGAGAGTTTGGTTCTGGAACCTTATGGTTAGCAGTCCAATCAATGCCTATCCTACAATGTCAGCAGGGATCCTAAGAAAGAGATGAAGAGATGTAGTCAATGAATAAGGCCCATCTAGCCATCATCTCTTATGCATTGTATTATCAATTCTAGCCTATATGGCTATGGTTAAAATCCCATTTTGGAGGGATGGTTATGTGGAAAAGCCATCTCAGAAGCAGGAACACAGAGAAATGCTGGACCATCAAGGTGTAAGAGGCCCTAGTGGGACATACTTGAGATCTTTGTCTGAAGTGGTAGAGACTGAGATGGAGGCATCAAAGGCTGCAGCACAGAGACCATGGGACAGAACAGAGGGACTAGGCCAAGACCAGAGGCTGAGGCAAGGCGTCCATGACATAAAACAGAGGAGCAATACTGAGACTATGATACTTTGAGGCAGAGCAGTGGGCTGCCTTTCTGGCCCAAAGAGGCAAAGGGACTATGTGACTGAGAGGCTAAGGACTAAAGACTGACATGACTGCTGGATGACAGGAGAGGTACACTTACTGTTTCCTGATGCTGACTTGTGGTAACTAGTTACCTTCCTTAATAAGCCCACTAAATTGTGAATATTGTCTGTGAGTTCTGTGAGGCCAACTGGGACCGATAATTGAACCCGACAGAAAGGCAGTGTGTGAGGGAGGAGTGGGTGGTGTCAGAATAGATATTGAAGGATGAAGGATGGAGGCATGTCTGAACTCTGCCTCATGGAAACAGTGAAGCCAGAGAAAGTCAAATACGGCCCTCTGATATGTCTTCCTACATTTAAAGAAGCCAATCCAATTACTAGCACTAACAAATAAGAGAAACAACGTTACTGGATAACTCAACAGGATATTTGAGTTGGCAGAAGAACAGAACAGCTTATTGAGTCTGAGGAACAAAAGTAAAGAAACATGATCCCAAGGAACACCATCAAGCAAATCAATGCAAATATTATGGAAGTCCCAGAAGAGGGCAAAGGGTAACTAAATAAAACTTAATAGACAACAGCAGAACATTACCAAAACTTGACAAAGGACAAGAATGTACATATCAATGACACTTAAGAATTTCCAAATCAGAAGAAAGCCTGAGAGATCCACACCAAAATATCTTATCATCAAACTCTTTAAAAAAAAGATAAAATCTTGACAATATCAAATAAAATGAAGTACCAATTTACATATATAGAAACCCTGGAAACCAGGAGGTAATAGAGTCACATATTTAAAATAATGAAAGAAATGAACAGCCATCCAAGATTCCTATAGCCAGCAAAACTTTCCTTTATAAATGAGGATAAAATTCAAGAAAACAAATAAAACCTGAGGGAATGTTGAGACATTCCTTTAGATTGAAATACAAGGAGAGTAGATTGCAAGATGAAGCAATATAGAGAAAAAGGTGTTAGGTTCCTGGATTCAGGTACCTGAAAGAATTCACACAGCAGAAGCAGGTTTGTAATCCAAGTGATTTTATGGGGAAAAGGGAAGTTTCAGGTATTACAGCCTCAAAAAATACACATTGTTTTAAGAAAGCATACAAGGATCCGCAGAACTGCACATGGGTTCACTGCTGAATGGGAAAAAAACACATAGAAAGCACAGGAACACATAACCCAGCACGGGGAACCAGGAAATCCCAGGGGCCAAAAGGGCTCCCACCCCCCACTTGTGGAGAATGCTGGAATGGAAGGAAGTCAAGGCAGGGTCTTTATTCCCTCCTCTCCACAACGGCTGGGGGAAGCATGGTTGAAGGTATTGGTTGGTTCCACTGGCTTGAGTTTAGGCCCACCTGTGTGAGGTAATGTAACTGAGCCTAATCTGTGTGCCCTGGTGGACCTCCCCTCGGGGCGGAGGGAGCTCTTGTCTGAGCATGCTCAGTTTGATTGTTCTAAAATTTAACGGATGCCTGATTTCTTCCAATCCTTTTGCTTTAGCCTTATGCAGTTAGTGCGGAGACAACCCCCTTGTGGTGCTTATGTAATCTGATGTCAATTTGGGACTTGAGAGGATTAAGAGTGAAGTGGTGGAGTCTAGTTGGTCAATCAGGATAGCCAGTGAGGCCTCTGTGTGGGCATTGCCTTCGCCTGAGAATTCTGGGAACTCCAGTATTTCCTCCTTAAACAGGAGACGCTTCTCTCTCTCAGCTCACTTCCTTGGAGATGCTCTACTGGCAAGACACATGGCACTACGTCCTGGTAGCTGGGAAAGCCACACGGACCTACCCTGATGCAACAGACCTCTGGAGCCAGAGAAGCTACATAGAGAAGAACCCTGCCAGCGCTGAGATGTTTACAATGCTACTGGATCCAAAAACTTTCTACTCGCTGGTTCAAGATCGTCCTGCAATCGGAGTCATTGCATGTTTCGTGAGTCTGACGAGGCCTTTACAGATTGGTATCAGACATATGGGCTAATATTGGGCTCACGGACTTGACCTGGACTGGGCTGGGACGTTTTCGCAATATTCAGTTGTTCTTCTATATAAACCTCTTTCTTATAAACATGAGTTTCTATGAATTTGTTTCTCTTGTCTACCCAGACTAACACTCCCCCTTTATGGCCCCTATTCTGGCTACCTAACATATTTAGCCAACACCTAAGTTGAATGCAAACATTTTTCTTTGGTCTCCTTTATTCAATATTCAATATTCAAAAGCATCATAGAGTTCCAATTTAATAAAAGGAGATATTCATGCATTTAGGGAGTGAACAAACTGTTTTTCAAAGGAAATCAAGTCTTCCAATCTCTTGTTTCTCAGGAATACTTAAAAATACATTTAAAAGATTCAGTTTCATGCTCTTTCATTTTGCTTACACAGTAACTTAGCAATCAATTAATTTTCATTTAGTATTTTAAAAATAAAACAAAATTTATGGAAGATGGAATGTTAGATTACATTAAGATGCTTGAAATTAAAGTGCCAACATCCAATCATTTTTGACCTATAAAATGTAAGCTTAATATAGTTCAGCTCACACATCACTATTACCTTAAAACTGTGAATCAAAGTTTGTTGCAGAGAGGGCACTATAAGCATTTCCATACTCCTGTCCCTCTATAGCAGTGTTTCCCAAAGTGGGGATACTGCAATGATCCAGGAGGAGTACAAAGCAGATAGCTACACTTTATCCTGGAGTATAGGCTATTGTATAAAAGTTTTTAATTTTACACACACACACACACACACACACACCATAGTGAATGAAGGGGTAAGTGCAGCGTGGAGACTCAAAGCCCATTTGTCGGCCACTGGAGATCCCCTCATAGAGGGGTTTAGGAGAGGAGATGGGTCAGTCAGGGTGCGATGCAGTACCGATGAAGAACACAGCTTTCTCCCAGATCCTGGATGCTTCCTCCCCCAACTACCATGATCCGAATTCTACCTTGCAGGACTGGATAGGGCAGAGGTTGTACACTGGTGCATATGGGAGCTGGAGGCACAGGGAATCCAGGGTGGATGATAACTTCAGGACCAATGGTATGAGAGGCAATGCTGGGAGAGTGGAGGGTGAGTGGGTTGGAAAGGGGGAACTGATTACAAGGATCCACATGTGACCTCCTCCCTGGGAGATGGACGGCAGAGAAGGGTGAGGGGGGGGGTAAGGGAGACTCCGGATAGGGCAAGATATGACAAAATAACAATGTATAAATTACCAAGGGCACATGAGGGAGGGGAGAAAAAAAAGAGGACCTGATGCAAAGGTAAAGTGAAGAGCAAATGCTTTGAGAGTGATTAGGGCAAAGAATGTAGGGATGTGCTTTATACAATTGATGTATGTATATGTGTTGATTGTGATAAGAGTTGTATGAGCCACTAATGAAATGTAAAAAAAGAAAGAAAAAAAAAAGAACACAGCTTTCCCCCGGATCCTGGATGCTTCCTCCCCCCAACTACCATGATCCTAATTCTACACTGGTGCATATGGGAGCTGAAAGCACAGGGAATCCACGGTGGATGATAACTTCAGGACCAATGGTATGAGGGGCAATGCTGGGAGAGTGGAGGGTGAGTGGGTTGGAAAGGGGGAACTGATTACAAGGATCCACATGTGACCTCCTCTCTGGGAGACGGACGGCAGAGAAGGGTGGGGGGGCGGGGGGTAAGGGAGACTCCGGATAGGGAAAGATATGACAAAATAACAATCTATAAATTATCAAGGGCTCATGAGGGAGGGGGGCAAGGGAGGGAGGGGGGAAAAAAAGAGGACCTAACGCAAAGGGCTTAAGTGGAGAGCAAATGCTTTCAAAATGATTAGGGCAAAGAATGTAGGAATGTGCTTTACACAATTGATGTATGTATATGTGTGGATTGTGATAAGAATTTATGAGCCCCTAATAAAATGTAAAAAAATGATTAGGGCAAAGAATGTACAGATGTGCTTTATACAATTGATGTATGTATATATATGGATTGTGATAAGAGTTCTATGAGCCCCTAATAAAACAATTAGGAAAAAAAACAGGCCCAAAGAACAAAAGAAAACTGGGTTAGCAATATATATACATAAATTAAAATATCTATAAAGAGATTCTATCACCGCCCTCTAGTTGATTCTAACTCACAATGACCCTATATTGGTTTTCCAAGGCTGTAAATCCTTACAGAAACTAAGAGTCTCATCTTTCTCCTGAGCAACAGTTGGTAAATTTGAACCTTAAGAACCTCAGAACCCTGGTGGTACAGCAGTTAATCACTGGGTTGCAATCTGCATGGTCGACAGTTCAAAACTACCAGTACCAGTAGGAGAAAGCCTGGGCTTTCTACTCAGAAACCCATAGGGGATCCCTAGGAATCAGCATTGACTCCATACCAGAGAGTTTGGTTCTGGAACCTTATGGTTAGCAGTCCAATCAATGCCTATCCTACAATGTCAGCAGGGATCCTAAGAAAGAGATGAAGAGATGTAGTCAATGAATAAGGCCCATCTAGCCATCATCTCTTATGCATTGTATTATCAATTCTAGCCTATATGGCTATGGTTAAAATCCCATTTTGGAGGGATGGTTATGTGGAAAAGCCATCTCAGAAGCAGGAACACAGAGAAATGCTGGACCATCAAGGTGTAAGAGGCCCTAGTGGGACATACTTGAGATCTTTGTCTGAAGTGGTAGAGACTGAGATGGAGGCATCAAAGGCTGCAGCACAGAGACCATGGGACAGAACAGAGGGACTAGGCCAAGACCAGAGGCTGAGGCAAGGCGTCCATGACATAAAACAGAGGAGCAATACTGAGACTATGATACTTTGAGGCAGAGCAGTGGGCTGCCTTTCTGGCCCAAAGAGGCAAAGGGACTATGTGACTGAGAGGCTAAGGACTAAAGACTGACATGACTGCTGGATGACAGGAGAGGTACACTTACTGTTTCCTGATGCTGACTTGTGGTAACTAGTTACCTTCCTTAATAAGCCCACTAAATTGTGAATATTGTCTGTGAGTTCTGTGAGGCCAACTGGGACCGATAATTGAACCCGACAGAAAGGCAGTGTGTGAGGGAGGAGTGGGTGGTGTCAGAATAGATATTGAAGGATGAAGGATGGAGGCATGTCTGAACTCTGCCTCATGGAAACAGTGAAGCCAGAGAAAGTCAAATACGGCCCTCTGATATGTCTTCCTACATTTAAAGAAGCCAATCCAATTACTAGCACTAACAAATAAGAGAAACAACGTTACTGGATAACTCAACAGGATATTTGAGTTGGCAGAAGAACAGAACAGCTTATTGAGTCTGAGGAACAAAAGTAAAGAAACATGATCCCAAGGAACACCATCAAGCAAATCAATGCAAATATTATGGAAGTCCCAGAAGAGGGCAAAGGGTAACTAAATAAAACTTAATAGACAACAGCAGAACATTACCAAAACTTGACAAAGGACAAGAATGTACATATCAATGACACTTAAGAATTTCCAAATCAGAAGAAAGCCTGAGAGATCCACACCAAAATATCTTATCATCAAACTCTTTAAAAAAAGATAAAATCTTGACAATATCAAATAAAATGAAGTACCAATTTACATATATAGAAACCCTGGAAACCAGGAGGTAATAGAGTCACATATTTAAAATAATGAAAGAAATGAACAGCCATCCAAGATTCCTATAGCCAGCAAAACTTTCCTTTATAAATGAGGATAAAATTCAAGAAAACAAATAAAACCTGAGGGAATGTTGAGACATTCCTTTAGATTGAAATACAAGGAGAGTAGATTGCAAGATGAAGCAATATAGAGAAAAAGGTGTTAGGTTCCTGGATTCAGGTACCTGAAAGAATTCACACAGCAGAAGCAGGTTTGTAATCCAAGTGATTTTATGGGGAAAAGGGAAGTTTCAGGTATTACAGCCTCAAAAAATACACATTGTTTTAAGAAAGCATACAAGGATCCGCAGAACTGCACATGGGTTCACTGCTGAATGGGAAAAAAACACATAGAAAGAACAGGAACACGTAACCCAGCACGGGGAACCAGGAAATCCCAGGGGCCAAAAGGGCTCCCACCCCCCACTTGTGGAGAATGCTGGAATGGAAGGAAGTCAAGGCAGGGTCTTTATTCCCTCCTCTCCACAACGGCTGGGGGAAGCATGGTTGAAGGTATTGGTTGGTTCCACTGGCTTGAGTTTAGGCCCACCTGTGTGAGGTAATGTAACTGAGCCTAATCTGTGTGCCCTGGTGGACCTCCCCTCGGGGCGGAGGGAGCTCTTGTCTGAGCATGCTCAGTTTGATTGTTCTAAAATTTAACGGATGCCTGATTTCTTCCAATCCTTTTGCTTTAGCCTTATGCAGTTAGTGCGGAGACAACCCCCTTGTGGTGCTTATGTAATCTGATGTCAATTTGGGACTTGAGAGGATTAAGAGTGAAGTGGTGGAGTCTAGTTGGTCAATCAGGATAGCCAGTGAGGCCTCTGTGTGGGCATTGCCTTCGCCTGAGAATTCTGGGAACTCCAGTATTTCCTCCTTAAACAGGAGACGCTTCTCTCTCTCAGCTCACTTCCTTGGAGATGCTCTACTGGCAAGACACATGGCACTACGTCCTGGTAGCTGGGAAAGCCACACGGACCTACCCTGATGCAACAGACCTCTGGAGCCAGAGAAGCTACATAGAGAAGAACCCTGCCAGCGCTGAGATGTTTACAATGCTACTGGATCCAAAAACTTTCTACTCGCTGGTTCAAGATCGTCCTGCAATCGGAGTCATTGCATGTTTCGTGAGTCTGACGAGGCCTTTACAGATTGGTATCAGACATATGGGCTAATATTGGGCTCACGGACTTGACCTGGACTGGGCTGGGACGTTTTCGCAATATTCAGTTGTTCTTCTATATAAACCTCTTTCTTATAAACATGAGTTTCTATGAATTTGTTTCTCTTGTCTACCCAGACTAACACTCCCCCTTTATGGCCCCTATTCTGGCTACCTAACATATTTAGCCAACACCTAAGTTGAATGCAAACATTTTTCTTTGGTCTCCTTTATTCAATATTCAATATTCAAAAGCATCATAGAGTTCCAATTTAATAAAAGGAGATATTCATGCATTTAGGGAGTGAACAAACTGTTTTTCAAAGGAAATCAAGTCTTCCAATCTCTTGTTTCTCAGGAATACTTAAAAATACATTTAAAAGATTCAGTTTCATGCTCTTTCATTTTGCTTACACAGTAACTTAGCAATCAATTAATTTTCATTTAGTATTTTAAAAATAAAACAAAATTTATGGAAGATGGAATGTTAGATTACATTAAGATGCTTGAAATTAAAGTGCCAACATCCAATCATTTTTGACCTATAAAATGTAAGCTTAATATAGTTCAGCTCACACATCACTATTACCTTAAAACTGTGAATCAAAGTTTGTTGCAGAGAGGGCACTATAAGCATTTCCATACTCCTGTCCCTCTATAGCAGTGTTTCCCAAAGTGGGGATACTGCAATGATCCAGGAGGAGTACAAAGCAGATAGCTACACTTTATCCTGGAGTATAGGCTATTGTATAAAAGTTTTTAATTTTACACACACACACACACACACACACACCATAGTGAATGAAGGGGTAAGTGCAGCGTGGAGACTCAAAGCCCATTTGTCGGCCACTGGAGATCCCCTCATAGAGGGGTTTAGGAGAGGAGATGGGTCAGTCAGGGTGCGATGCAGTACCGATGAAGAACACAGCTTTCTCCCAGATCCTGGATGCTTCCTCCCCCAACTACCATGATCCGAATTCTACCTTGCAGGACTGGATAGGGCAGAGGTTGTACACTGGTGCATATGGGAGCTGGAGGCACAGGGAATCCAGGGTGGATGATAACTTCAGGACCAATGGTATGAGGGGCAATGCTGGGAGAGTGGAGGGTGAGTGGGTTGGAAAGGGGGAACTGATTACAAGGATCCACATGTGACCTCCTCTCTGGGAGACGGACGGCAGAGAAGGGTGGGGGGGCGGGGGGTAAGGGAGACTCCGGATAGGGAAAGATATGACAAAATAACAATCTATAAATTATCAAGGGCTCATGAGGGAGGGGGGCAAGGGAGGGAGGGGGGAAAAAAAGAGGACCTAACGCAAAGGGCTTAAGTGGAGAGCAAATGCTTTCAAAATGATTAGGGCAAAGAATGTAGGAATGTGCTTTACACAATTGATGTATGTATATGTGTGGATTGTGATAAGAATTTATGAGCCCCTAATAAAATGTAAAAAAATGATTAGGGCAAAGAATGTACAGATGTGCTTTATACAATTGATGTATGTATATATATGGATTGTGATAAGAGTTCTATGAGCCCCTAATAAAACAATTAGGAAAAAAAACAGGCCCAAAGAACAAAAGAAAACTGGGTTAGCAATATATATACATAAATTAAAATATCTATAAAGAGATTCTATCACCGCCCTCTAGTTGATTCTAACTCACAATGACCCTATATTGGTTTTCCAAGGCTGTAAATCCTTACAGAAACTAAGAGTCTCATCTTTCTCCTGAGCAACAGTTGGTAAATTTGAACCTTAAGAACCTCAGAACCCTGGTGGTACAGCAGTTAATCACTGGGTTGCAATCTGCATGGTCGACAGTTCAAAACTACCAGTACCAGTAGGAGAAAGCCTGGGCTTTCTACTCAGAAACCCATAGGGGATCCCTAGGAATCAGCATTGACTCCATACCAGAGAGTTTGGTTCTGGAACCTTATGGTTAGCAGTCCAATCAATGCCTATCCTACAATGTCAGCAGGGATCCTAAGAAAGAGATGAAGAGATGTAGTCAATGAATAAGGCCCATCTAGCCATCATCTCTTATGCATTGTATTATCAATTCTAGCCTATATGGCTATGGTTAAAATCCCATTTTGGAGGGATGGTTATGTGGAAAAGCCATCTCAGAAGCAGGAACACAGAGAAATGCTGGACCATCAAGGTGTAAGAGGCCCTAGTGGGACATACTTGAGATCTTTGTCTGAAGTGGTAGAGACTGAGATGGAGGCATCAAAGGCTGCAGCACAGAGACCATGGGACAGAACAGAGGGACTAGGCCAAGACCAGAGGCTGAGGCAAGGCGTCCATGACATAAAACAGAGGAGCAATACTGAGACTATGATACTTTGAGGCAGAGCAGTGGGCTGCCTTTCTGGCCCAAAGAGGCAAAGGGACTATGTGACTGAGAGGCTAAGGACTAAAGACTGACATGACTGCTGGATGACAGGAGAGGTACACTTACTGTTTCCTGATGCTGACTTGTGGTAACTAGTTACCTTCCTTAATAAGCCCACTAAATTGTGAATATTGTCTGTGAGTTCTGTGAGGCCAACTGGGACCGATAATTGAACCCGACAGAAAGGCAGTGTGTGAGGGAGGAGTGGGTGGTGTCAGAATAGATATTGAAGGATGAAGGATGGAGGCATGTCTGAACTCTGCCTCATGGAAACAGTGAAGCCAGAGAAAGTCAAATACGGCCCTCTGATATGTCTTCCTACATTTAAAGAAGCCAATCCAATTACTAGCACTAACAAATAAGAGAAACAACGTTACTGGATAACTCAACAGGATATTTGAGTTGGCAGAAGAACAGAACAGCTTATTGAGTCTGAGGAACAAAAGTAAAGAAACATGATCCCAAGGAACACCATCAAGCAAATCAATGCAAATATTATGGAAGTCCCAGAAGAGGGCAAAGGGTAACTAAATAAAACTTAATAGACAACAGCAGAACATTACCAAAACTTGACAAAGGACAAGAATGTACATATCAATGACACTTAAGAATTTCCAAATCAGAAGAAAGCCTGAGAGATCCACACCAAAATATCTTATCATCAAACTCTTTAAAAAAAAGATAAAATCTTGACAATATCAAATAAAATGAAGTACCAATTTACATATATAGAAACCCTGGAAACCAGGAGGTAATAGAGTCACATATTTAAAATAATGAAAGAAATGAACAGCCATCCAAGATTCCTATAGCCAGCAAAACTTTCCTTTATAAATGAGGATAAAATTCAAGAAAACAAATAAAACCTGAGGGAATGTTGAGACATTCCTTTAGATTGAAATACAAGGAGAGTAGATTGCAAGATGAAGCAATATAGAGAAAAAGGTGTTAGGTTCCTGGATTCAGGTACCTGAAAGAATTCACACAGCAGAAGCAGGTTTGTAATCCAAGTGATTTTATGGGGAAAAGGGAAGTTTCAGGTATTACAGCCTCAAAAAATACACATTGTTTTAAGAAAGCATACAAGGATCCGCAGAACTGCACATGGGTTCACTGCTGAATGGGGAAAAAACACATAGAAAGAACAGGAACACGTAACCCAGCACGTGGAACCAGGAAATCCCAGGGGCCAAAAGGGCTCCCACCCCCCACTTGTGGAGAATGCTGGAATGGAAGGAAGTCAAGGCAGGGTCTTTATTCCCTCCTCTCCACAACGGCTGGGGGAAGCATGGTTGAAGGTATTGGTTGGTTCCACTGGCTTGAGTTTAGGCCCACCTGTGTGAGGTAATGTAACTGAGCCTAATCTGTGTGCCCTGGTGGACCTCCCCTCGGGGCGGAGGGAGCTCTTGTCTGAGCATGCTCAGTTTGATTGTTCTAAAATTTAACGGATGCCTGATTTCTTCCAATCCTTTTGCTTTAGCCTTATGCAGTTAGTGCGGAGACAACCCCCTTGTGGTGCTTATGTAATCTGATGTCAATTTGGGACTTGAGAGGATTAAGAGTGAAGTGGTGGAGTCTAGTTGGTCAATCAGGATAGCCAGTGAGGCCTCTGTGTGGGCATTGCCTTCGCCTGAGAATTCTGGGAACTCCAGTATTTCCTCCTTAAACAGGAGACGCTTCTCTCTCTCAGCTCACTTCCTTGGAGATGCTCTACTGGCAAGACACATGGCACTACGTCCTGGTAGCTGGGAAAGCCACACGGACCTACCCTGATGCAACAGACCTCTGGAGCCAGAGAAGCTACATAGAGAAGAACCCTGCCAGCGCTGAGATGTTTACAATGCTACTGGATCCAAAAACTTTCTACTCGCTGGTTCAAGATCGTCCTGCAATCGGAGTCATTGCATGTTTCGTGAGTCTGACGAGGCCTTTACAGATTGGTATCAGACATATGGGCTAATATTGGGCTCACGGACTTGACCTGGACTGGGCTGGGACGTTTTCGCAATATTCAGTTGTTCTTCTATATAAACCTCTTTCTTATAAACATGAGTTTCTATGAATTTGTTTCTCTTGTCTACCCAGACTAACACTCCCCCTTTATGGCCCCTATTCTGGCTACCTAACATATTTAGCCAACACCTAAGTTGAATGCAAACATTTTTCTTTGGTCTTCTTTATTCAATATTCAAAAGTATACAAAAGAGGATAATAAAGATGGTTCAAAATCCAAAAATTAACTAAGCGCCAAAGTACGTGGTACTACTGGAAGAAATGAGGAGCAAAGAGAGGATAACCCACTTAACAAGTAACAAAATGACAACTATATGACAGGGACTTCAAGTGTGTGCAAATATGGAATTTAAAAACTGAAAAAAGTCCCAGAAACATTTGAAGCTCCTTGGTAAGTACTTCCTTAGTGGTAGTAACTTTCAATATGAAAGTATTAAAATGTCCAGTGTAAAAGCAGAGACCTTGTGATATGCATATGATACAACTTTGCTTATGGAAAGCTAAGAGGATTCAACACATTAATGAAGAACTGAGACTAAAGCTTTCTGTAGGGATTATGGCTCGATGGAAAAAAAAAGCCTCATGCTCGGGCCAATAAACACAATGATAAAAAGAGAAAAAAATAAATTGACACGGATTTCATTTATTTCAATGCATAATCAACATTCATGGAATTAGTGAAGAAATCAAGCCATGAGATAAATGCTGCAAAAGACTTCTTTAAAGTGTTAAAGAGCAGCAGAGTCAGCAAAATGACTGTCAGACAACAAACTCGGACAACTCTCAGCAATTATAGAGAAGGTCCACTAGGAGCGATATCCTAAACTTCATGGAAGAGAATCTCAATATGAAGTACATCCAAGCTTCTTAAACTGAGAGAGCAGTAGCAACTACTAACAGATTCCCCTCTTTGTTATAGGCTGTCCACACGCTGGGGAAGCTTCCCTCCTGCCTGGCATAGCCAATTTTTTCTGGTCCCTGAGCTAACCCAGCTGACCAAGCCTCTTGGCTTGCTGTCCTCTGGTGAAGAACAGCTTTGCAGAGTCAGCTTGGTGCAGACAGTCACTAGCCAAGCTTAACTTTTGCTTTGTTCTACAGTTCCACCAGCCCTTGCTCAACATTCCTCACCTTGCCACCCCCAAGCAGGAAATGTGTTAGCAAAACAACACAATTAGGGGGCAAGGGGGAAAGAGAAGCCTAGCACTTCCCGCACCAATCTCAAAGTAGACTTGAGAGGTTTAATTTAACCCCCCCATTGGGTGAGAAATCCACACACCTGGCCTCTAGACCTGGCAGGAACCCCATCTTATCCCTCAAGGGGTGGAGTCAAGGGACAGAGTTTTTGTGGGTTTTGAACTGCGGACCATTTGATCGCAACCCAATGTGTAACCACTGTACCACCAGGGGTCCTACACTTGATCTTAGCCAAAAGGCCGAGAAGCGATACCACCAGGGGTCCTTTTATCTCAGTAAAACTATGAAAACTAGTCCTCGGTTTATCTGACCCCAGCCATGCTATTTTTTAATCACCTAATATGTATATGAAAGGTGAACAATGAATAAGACAGAGGTGAATTGATAACTATGAATTATGATATCGCAGAAAAGCACTGACAAAACATCAACAGCCAGAAGAGCAAACAAAGCTATGCTGGAAGAGCTACAGCGGGAGTGCCCCTTAAAGAGGCCGACTCCGTGTATATGTCATCTGGATGGCAAGTCCCTGGATGGTCAAAAAGAGGAAGCCTCTCAGTGGTACACATTGACACCATGACTGCAATAATGGGCTCAAACAGCAATGTTTGAGAAGAGGGTGCGGGGCAAGGCAGTGTTTCATTCTGTTGTACATCTAGTTACTATGAATAGGACATGGTGGCACCTAACAAAACTATATTCATATCTCCTTCTTACATAATAGGAGCATAATCCACACATTCAATAAAATCCATTCTCAAGAGGTAAAACTTACTTCAATATATAAGCTTTGGGGAGGCTTCATATCCTGTGTTATGTCCAAACCTTCATTTCCTCCCAATGACCTCATGTAAGTAGCAAGGGACTTCTTATAACAATTGAACCATTCTATCTGAAAACAGAAAAATGGTCTTTTTACCAAGAGACAAAGAAAACAAGCTTGCCAACATTGTGTAATCGTGACTTCAAACAGCACATACGCCCATGTAGATCATGAGTGTGGCATTCCTGTATTTATATAGCGAACATTAATGGTTGTCTTCTACGAGTCAGGAACTGTCTGTGCACTTAGGATGGAGCATTCAACCAAAACAGACAAAATTCTTGTTATCACATAGCTTACAAACCAGTAGACCTAAGCACAGATCTAAAAAAACCATTCAACCAGAAACAACACTACGAAAAACACATGATTCAGTTATGGTCGCTTTAAATACTGCACGGACTCTTTTTATAAGAATGGAACAACATGCTTGAGCAGACAATGCAAATGTCCCCAAAGAGAAGGAAGGACAAGCAAAATGAGGAGTGCACACAATAGAAGATAGTGAGGCTTACTTTGGAATTCAGTTCTAAGTTGTATCTGACAAGGGTAAACCTTTATCACATGTAAAGTGGCGCAAGAGGTCACATTATTTTATGACTGCATTTGTAGGAAAGTCAGTCATCGGAATTCTATAAATGTAAAAAAGTAGATTAAGAGTTGCCAAAGGGCTGGGGGAAGGAAATAATAATAAAAGGCATTTGTTATTTTTTAAAGTCTATTATGGTTAGGGTGAAAGTTTACAGAGAAAACTCATGTTTTATACAATAATTTATATATATTTTGTTTTGTGACATTAGTTGCAATCTCCTCAGAATCTTATTTATGTATAATTACAGAAAGGTAGGCAAAACAAAGATGTACAGGTTAATGACATTATTAAGAAACAGCCTGGTCAAGGAGTAACACATCCTCAGCCCCAAAATGGAGACTTATCATTTTGTTCCACTCTGAAAATTTTACATTATCACCCAAGAATGCATCCCTAAAACACTAGTTTAGTGCTGTTCATTATTTGTACTTTAAATAGATCCACACAGTATTTATTATTTTGTGACAAATTTCTTTCACTAAACATATTTTGGATTTCTGAAATTCTACTTTAAAGTGATGAAGAGCAAGGATGTCACACTTTGAGGACTGAGCAATGCCATGGGATTTTCCATTGACCTTAGCCATGGGATTTTCCATTGCCTCATAAGCATATGAAAGTTGGACAACAATTAATAAAGACCAAAGAATAGATGCCTTTGAATTAGCATGTTGGCAAAGAACACCGAAAGTACCATGGACTGCTAACTGAACAAACAAATCTGTCTCGGAAGATCACAGCCAGACTGATCCTTGGAGATGAGTATGGCAAGACTTGTCTCACAAGTTTTGGGCATGTTTTCAGGAGACCAGTCCTTAGAAAACGACACAATACTTGGTACAGTGCAAAGTCAGTGGGAAAAACAAAAACAACTCAAGGAGATGAATTGATACGGTAACTCAACAATGGGTTCAAACATAACAATTGTGAGGATGCAGAGTCCAGTAGTACTTCATGCTGATCTAGACAGGGCCACTATGAGGCGGAACTGACGAGAAGGCACCCACCACTACTATGTTGGTTAGTATTGGGTTATGTGTTGGCTAAAGCCAAGGTCAATAGTTTGACTCAACCAGTTACACCTAGGGAGAAAGGGGATTTCTGCTCCTATAAAGAAATACAGCTTCAGAAACCTAAAGAGCCAGTTCTACTTTGCTCATCCTTAAGGATTGTTAAAAGTCAATGGCAGTGGGTGTTTTACACAATTAATGTATGTATGTATGGATTGTGATAATAGTTGTATGAGCCCCAATAAAATGATTTTTAAAAAAGAAATTATGACATAAGATTATCTCTCTCTAAAGTGTCTTGGAGTCTCTAACTTGTAAACTACTATTTGTCTACCTTCATGGAAAAAAATAATACACTAATCTTTGTTAAAGATGGCATCACCTATCCCTTATCGGTGAGTTCAAAGTGAAATGTTCACATATAGAAACTGAATTTCGGTTTATGCTCTGAGAAGGAAAAGGCAGAGGCAGTGATTCTCTCCATAGACTAGACCTTGTAGAGACTCTATTAACACCGAATTTGGACCCCAGCTATAAGGGATTTCCATTTAACTCAAGGTCAAAATGAAGTCTAAAGTATGGAAATCTAATCTCAAGACTAACATTATAATTGTTAATTATAATTTTCTGGTTCGAAAATCAGCATCTTGAAGTCTTACTTGTGTGCCTTGTCATGACTACCTTGTACTAAACTAAAAAAGTTTATGCACGACAAGTTCATGTATTTATGTTTAAAATAAAATCCTCATCTATTGGTTACTTAAATTTTAAGATAAAATCCTACAAGAACTATTACTCTTAAACACTCTATGTTTTTAAAAAAATACTATAGCTATTGTTATTAGAGAAAGAACATGTTCTGTTCATTTCACCATAATAAAGAGGCACCCCTCAAGTCCACTTAATGTAAGATTCCGGCACAAAGACCATGGAAAAAGAACCTGAAAAATTAACTGGTAACGTAATTATTTAGTAGTTCCCTCAAGAAGCTGAGGTACTTTGTTTCTTTCTCCAGAACATGAACAGAATAAAAATAAAGCATGGAAATGTACTTAGCAATCCAAGATCAGAGGAGGCAATGGTATTAGAGATTAAAACCTGAGCAGACTGTGGATGACAGTGGAAGCCCAAACTCCATTTGCACAGTTCCCACACAGATTAAGCCTCCAGTGAATCTCCTTAGACCATGAACAAAGAATGGAAATAGTCTTGTTATACACTGAGTGCATTGGAAAGTAGATTAACACAGATAATTTTTAACGTTATTGTTTTTCTCTCTTTTGGTCCCTTTTAAATTTGTTCTAGTTTTTATATTTTCTTTTGGATTGAGGGCTGTTTTTTTTGCATATGATTTTCTTTCTTTTTTTTGGAGTTTTCAGTGGTTTATTGAGCATTCAATATTTTGCCATGATGACTTAGGATAGTTAGGTGTTTTTTTTTTTATTTTGTGTTTTACATTTTATTAGGGGCTCATACAACTCTTATCACAATCCATACGCATATGATTTTCTTTAAATAAAATCTAGGATAGGACTTAGTTACTGTGAAGACTATAAATGGATTAAGTTTCTTTGGGTTAGGACAGGGCAGGCTGGGGCAAATGGTGAGTTTAAGACTGAAGAAAATGTTCTAAAATTGATGGAGATCATAACTGCACAGCTCTTTTTAATATATTTAAACCACTGGGTTGTGTGGTATATGAATTATGTCAATTAAACTCAAGTTAAATTTTTTAAATGCAGTTAGCAAGTAAATTGTTTATAAAACTCATGGCAAATTTACTGAATACATGCCGTGGCAATTACATTATATCCTGTCAGCCTGTCAATAAAATTGCAGCTTGATGACCTCATTTTGAGGCATGACAGAAATAAGTAGCTCAATGGAGATCAAACCCAGTCTCTCTGCCTTCCTTTTCTGCGCTGAGACAGTCAGAGAGCTGGAGGAGACCCGTGCCAACACTGAAATGCATACACTGCCACTGGATCCACAAGACCTTCTACCCACTGGCCTGCGATATTCCTGCATTTGGCATCATTACATATACTGTGAATCTAAAGAGGAATTTATCGACTAGTACCGAACATATAGGCTAATATCGGACTTAGGAACTTGATCTGAACTGGGCTGAGATGTTTTCTCAATATATAATTGCTCTTTTATATAAAGTTCTTATACACATGAGTGTATGACTGTTCCTCTAGTCAACCCAGACTAACACTTTCTTTCATAAGTGATATACTATACCAAACTCACACAATAACAGCATTGATCACATTCCGTTCTATGCTATGTTCCAAATGGGCAGCCTTAATCATCCTGTAACAACCCTGTTAATACAGCAGTTCTCAACCTGTGGGTTACGACCTCTTTTGGGGTCAAAGGACCCATTCACAGGAGTCACTTAAGACCATTGGAAAACATGTATTTCCAATGGTCTTAGGAACCAAGTCACTGCTCCTCTATCCATCTCCAGGAGGGTCTGCCCACATACGAGTACGCAGCGTAATGACATAATCAGACAACCCCATCACATTCAACTTGTACAAATAAAGGTGGATGTGACAGGGTTGGCACCACAATGTGTTTATGTGGACAAGTCACACATGCGTAGAGAGCAGCTGCTGTGTTAAAAGCAGCTACTGTGTTAAAAGCAGCGACAGTGTTAAAAGCAGCAGTATTGGTGGTAAATGACACTTCATGAATTATTATTTCTGGGTAAAATCATAAACTACTGCAAAATATCGATATCTGTACCATGGGAACTTTATCTGGATGCTGATTGGTCTTTTTATATTCAGCTGTGGTTGATGTGAATACTGCTCCTTGTGATAGTAACAGGTATGTAAAAACACAACATAGAGAATGTTAAATCATAGGAAATTTTAATAAACTGTATTGACTAAATTGTGCCATGTATCATCTTTAGTACTATTTTTTTTTAAATAAGAAATTTAAACAAGACGCTTGACTTGAAGGGAAAACTATCTAGGCTTCATTGAGAGTAATTTACGCCTATTTAAAGACAGATTGCCCTACATGTAATAGCTACATACAAAAATGTTATAAAACTGTCCTTGGTTTTACAATGATAAATGAAAAACATAAAAATTCTTCAATCGAACAAGGCATGCAAGGATTTTTTTCATGTCATTTTTTTTGTTTTTGTTAAACAGTGAGAGCAAAATAACCTACTGAAATACAAAGAGAGAAGCTGAATGAGCAAGCCACTGATGGAGAAGGGGAGCTTTCACAGAACCAGTGTTTTCCCCATCCCATCTCCACCTGATGTTGATCAAAACATACCATTGGTGATTTAGTAAACGAATAAATAAACAAAGGGAAAAATTTAATATGCTTGTGTACATGCACCAGTTACTTTGTGTACAATAAAGGAATGAGGAAGGGGAAATGAAATAAAGAGAAAAGCATACTGTAGTTGTCAGGAGGTGGTGGAATCAAACTGTGGTTTTCTAATCGAGAATGGATTCTTGGTCGGCTGGAAGAGAGTTCTGGAGGAAAGGAGCAGGCTCCCTTAGAAGATGCCTCCTGTCTGCTGCTGGAACACATCAATTGTATCTTCATCCTCCATTTCCAACTGTGCAGGTGTGTCTGTTTCATTGATTGGCTGTCTGTCGAATCAAATCAGATCTGACTCATTGACAAACCCTGTTCACAATAGGCTTCCATTAGCTTACTAAGTGGGTGTGCCTCTGAATCTTAAACTGCACCACAGAACCATCCTGCCCTACCACCTTCAAGTTAATCTGATCATTGTTCTCAGTCTTGACTCCTCCCTTGAGTTTTTTGTTGGCCAGGGTCAATGCTGAAGTCTTCTCAAAAGAGGTACCAGGTCCGCACCAAACGAGCACACAGGCAGCTGCAGGAACAGCAGGAGGAGGTGGCAGTGGTGGAGGAGGGAGAGCCATCTTTTGTATTATTAAAGCTATGGTTATATATTATTTTCATTAGCCAACCATCCCATGACAATGGATCATGTAGAAGAACGTTAAGAAAAGATAGTGAGGATTTTTTATGGTATGGTTTTACTTCAATGACAGCAGGAACTGAGAAACTACAATGTCTTACTTGTTGTGAAGTTCTATTAGTTGAATCTATGAAGCTGAACAAACTAATATGCCATTTTGATAGCAAATATCCGAGCTTTGCTGGCAAGGATACCAACTATTTTAAAAGCAAAGCTGATGATAAACTCAAGAAAGCCAGACTTGACACTGGTGGCAAGTACCACAAACAAAACGTAGCAGTCATTGAAGTTTCATATTTGGTGGCACTCAGAATCACCAGCGCTATGAAACCCTACACCATTGCTGAGGATTCACTGTTGCCAGGGGCCAGTAAATTGTTCGAGTTATGATCAGAGATGAATTTGTTACAAAATTGAGCGCAATTTTCTTATCAAATGACACTGCCTGCAGAAGAATAGCAGACAAGGCTGCTGATATTCTTGATCAGATAATCCTGGAAAGTAAATCTGCTCCACTTCCAATATTTAGCATCCAGCGTGATGAATCTACAGACGTTGCAAACTGTTCACAGTTACTGTTTACCTGAGGCATATTAATGATGGCGACTTTAAATATGAGTTTCTTTTTTTGCAAACCTCTTAAAATGGCAACTACTACACGTGATGTATTTGATAGTTGGTTCATTCTGAAAGAGCATAAGATCTCTTGGGAAAAGGTTTGTGGTGTTTGCAGATGATGCTCCACTATGCTAGGATGTCAATCTGAATTTCAACGTTTGGTACTGAGTCACCGAAAGTCACCGGAACTCACTGTATAACTCATCAGAAAATATTAGCAACAAATACACGGCCAAAAGAGTTACAAGAAGTAATGAGAAGCATCATAAATTCTGTCAATTTTGTAAAGGCAAGCACTTTAAACAGTCTACTGCTTTCGCAACTGAAGTGAGACGGTTGTCCAGAGGAAAAGTTTTAAAAGGTGTTTTTGAGCATGGTGATGAACTCAAAACGTTTTTTATCAGAAAACATGACCGCAGTTCAAAGCATTTTGCAGCGATAAAAGTGAGATACAGAAAATAGTTTGATTGCCATCTTTGCCATCTTGAATGAGTTACAATTTATTACTGCAAGGACAAAATGCAACATGCCTTGATTTATCTGAAAATATCTGATCATTCCAAAGGAAACATCAGCTTTGGGGGAAAAAATTGGATGAAAATAAAATTTACCAAAAAAATAATAAAAAGAAAATAAAATTTACATGCCTACCCTATCTGTTTTCTTTGAAGAACATGACACTGAACCAGACAAAAGGATTACAATTTCTGTGAAAGAACACTTGCATATGCTTGCAGATGAAATTTCATCGTACTTTCCAAATCTACCCGACACCTCATTTGCACTTGCCAGAAGCCCATTTGCAGTCAAAGTTGAAGATGTTCCTGAGATAGCACAAGAGACGTTTATTGAACTAACAGCGATGCAGCGAGAACTGATTTCTCTACAATGCCAGTTACAAAATTCTGGATCAAGTGTTTGCAGTCAGGTCCTGTTCTGTCGGAGACTGTGTTGCACCTTTTTCTTCCATTTCCAACAACTTATCTTTGTGAAACAGGGTTTTCCAGCTTGTTTGTTATCAAGTCTAAATAAAGAAGTAGATTTGTTGTGGAAGATGATCTTGTGCTCTTGCAAAGACTGTCTGGAGAATTTCTGATCTAGTGAGAAAGAAACTATCTCAACCTTCTGGCTTTTTACGCACACTGTCGCAAAATGTAGCAATGTAGTTCACTATTGTTATATTAAGACTGTTACTCATGCTACACCATGCTTCAAGACAAAATTTCATTTATTTATAATTAGAAATCAGTATTTCACAAGATATAATTACCTATTTTTGTGATTAATCACTATGCTTTAAATATGTTCAATTTGTAAACTAAAAATATATCCTACATATCAGATGTTTACATTATAATTCACAACAGTAGCAAAATTACAGTTATGAAGTAGCAACAAAAATGATTTTAAGATTGGGGATCACCACAACATGAGGAACTCTATTCAAGGGTCGTGGCATTAGGAAGGTTGAGAACCAAGGCTGTAGTAGGACACACTATGACCCCATTTTGTAAATAAAGGAGTGAACACAGAGCAATGAGGTTACTTGCCCAAGATTACAAAGCAGTGTCAGGAGTTGAAACCAAGTGTTCTGACTCTAATGTTCTATCTTGAAATACTGGTCTAGCACCCTACCTTCAGTGACAAATACTCATCTTATTCTGAATATTTATTCATGCTGACTAGAAAACTACATATCTCCTAAGAATAATGTCGGCTTTTCAACTCCACTGATGAATCACTAATAAATAAAAGAAACTCCTTTTTTTATTGTTTGTCAGTTTTCCCTGTAGCACTAGAATTACTTACTACTACTCCCTTCCAGGAGGGTACCCCAGTGGCAGTTGCCACATTTGTCACTATTAATGGAAAGGTTGGCAATTTGAATCCACTTAGCTACTCTGTAAGAGAAAAATATGGCAGTTGGTTTCCATAAAGATTGATAGTGTATATGGATTATGTGCCAAATAAGACAGTTCAAAACAAAAATAATGTATAGCCTTATAAACCTCTGAGGCAGTTTTAGTCACAATCGACTTGAGAGTAATGAGTTTGGTTTTATACTTCCCATGCCTATCACAGTAAGTACTAACTGCTTAAAAAACGCTGAAAACTTATTGCTGAAAAGGTGATCAAATCATGGATCAAATGATAGCAACTCAAAAGATTAGCTAGGAATCTTGGAGTAGTAAGCTTATGCTAGTGAGGAATAACTCAGAAAAGTATGGTAAGAATGGTTGCTTAATTCAAAAAGTATGTGTCAATAAATTATATATACAAACTGCTGAGTTAGTAGTTTATATTTACCTCTACACATTCTCACAAACAAAATATAGAAAATTTACATAAAACAGAGAAATACTAGTAAACATCATTGTAGAAAAAAAAAGCCAGGATCTCAGTATTTTCCCAAAATCATTAACTTGAAAAAGTGCTAACTTACTTCTTCAGCAGACATGTGAAATCGTAAAGCATTAGGCAACACACTGCCATATTCCCACCTAAGTGCACGAATCCGCAGTAACCGGTCATACCTAGGACATTGAGAGAGTATTAGCATACAAACAAGCAGGAAATCAGACACTGTTCTATCAGTAAGGACTCAAGGATCTTATCAACTAAACTGTCATTTGTGGATTTTTTTTTTTAAGATTCTGATGCAAATAGATCTACTCTAAGAAGACATCTTTGGGACTACCAGAAATCGGGAATAGGAACTGGGCTGATGCCCCTAGCACTGTTCATTGTCGTAACTGTGATGGTGACACAGCAGTAATGTGGAAAAAGATCAGAAAGGCCCTTATTTCTTAGAGATGTATCCTAAAGTATATAGTGGTAAAATGTTATCTGATGTTTAGTACTTAGTTTTAAGTAGCCTAACATACATATGTCATAAATTATGGAAAATGTATTGTTAAATTTATAAGACAACTCCAGGAGCTTCACTATATTATTCTCTCTGCTTTCAAGAATAGTGCAATCTTTTACAATACAAATTTTAAACTGGAAAAACGAAATTAAAATGCTTACATTAAATCAAACTTAAAAGAAATAACTCACTGCCACATGGAGTTGTTTGACTCATACTGACACTGTAAGGACAGGATAGAAGCGCACCAGTGAGTTTCCGAGATTGTAACTCTTTTTTAAGAGTAGAAAGCCTCATCTTTTCCCCGCAGAACAGCTGGTGGTTTTGAAATGCTGTTTCTGGTTAACAGTCCAGCGCATAAACACTGAAAACACTCTCACTTCCATCAAGCCAATGCTGACTCATAGCAAACCCCTGTGGGTTTCCAAGATTGTAATTATTTACAGGAATAGAAACACGGCCTTTTCCCCTCGGAACTACTAGTGGTTTTGAACTGTGGACCATGTAGATCACAGCCCAACAAGTAACCATGCTACCAGGGCTCCATGCATAACCACAGAGATAAATAAATCTGAGATCTGTTGCTATCAACCAGAAACTTAATTGAGAAACCCCATGGAAAACTCTTCTTTGTTTCCTGCTACTACAAGTAAAATCACAGCAGCTTACAAGTACGCAATAGTGCAGCGTCGATTTCTTAACAAAGAACAGTGCCGAAATTTGATGGTTGGTATCAAATTGCTTCTTCCGTCTGATTTTGCTTCATTACTAGGAAGAGAATTAAAGAGAAAATGGATAAATACACTGCAGAACAACAAAAATTTTTAAGTTTTATTGACATGTAACAATTCACATCAAACAATTCAATAGTTATTAAGAATTGTACAAAAAACTGTACAATTACCACTACAATCAATTTTAGAACATTTTCTTATTTCTTGTACTCATTGTTATTAGCTTCCTCTTTCCCACCAACCACCCCTACAATCCCCACAAGAAACCATTAAATCCAGTTCCTGGCACTACAGAACCAAAAAAATTAATTTTTCCATGATATTTTTCAAAGGACTGATACACGTACACATTTTTACCTATTTGTACGTAACAGTTTACCTAAGCAAATTGTGCTGCTTCTACTTCAGAACTTTTATTTACACATTACAAGATTAAAGTAAGAAAAAGCCAAGTTAACTAACTTGTCAATGCAATGATACTATAATAATTTAATCTCCTTTAACCAGTTGGTATTGTACAGTTTTGCACACTGATTGCTTTCTATTATTTCAAAAAACAAGTGTCCTATTTGTTCACTGAGGTAAGAGAAAACCTGACATCATGGCCCGAAGAAGGTGGTCTTACATGATGTTTCTATTGTATGAGCACTCCGCTTCTAGGAGCACTTCCGAATCCTCACCACACTACTGTAGCTGGACATGGAGTCAGCAGTTTATTCATTCAACAAATATTTGCTATTTCCCCATCTATATTTTTTACTATACTTTAGGGTTTTTTCATATACAGAGGAAGTAGTTTCACCCTATAAAATGCACATCTTCTTAGACACTTGATATGGATCACATTTTAAAACCAGAAGAACAAAAGGAGTATCTACTTTAGCATTTTAAAGCAATTAGATGAATATAAAAAGAGTCCACCATGCTTTGTTCCACATAATGCACTAGGCCCTGGAAACAGGAAAAATGCACACCCTGTGCTGTTAGGTTTTTCTATCTGCTGTCACTCTATGGGTACCAGATTATGGTCTACATTGTACAAACTAAGCACAAATACACCTAATACCAAGTACTTAAAAACATACATCAAATGTCCTAAAAAAATCACATTTATAGGTGGGAAAATAAAAAGATTTCTTTTGATATATAATTTAACCAGACATTGCTTACAGTGATTGTTTTCTCAGAAGGACATCAGGAAGATGGGGGACAAATTTTTAAAACAAGAATTTACAAGTGTTATGAATACAAGAAAGTAGTTCAAAGTGGAACACATCCTGGCCCACCAAGCCCTGAGGACGATATTTCCACTCAGAGAAGTCAAAGCACAGAGAGGACCATATGGCCAGTCCACTATGAGACACGATGTACCTCACTGACCCATAGTGCTACCAGGGGACAACACTGGAAACACAGTGTGGGAACTGTGCCCAATCTGACCCTATCACACTGAGGCAAAACACTAAGAGCCATGCAACAGAACAGCAAAGGAAGCAGAGCAAAGAAGTCTTGAGGGAGTACAAAAAATAGACTTTGGGGCCAGAGTGTGCCACCCCATCAGACTCAACTGGAAAACACTCCTAAAGGTCAACAAACAGACCTTGAACTATTTACAGGCTTTTTTTTTTTTTTTTGTCTTTTTTTGGTTTTCTTTTGTTGCTTCGTTTTGCTCTGTCTTGTTTTTTGTGCATATTATTATCTCTGCAATTCTATCTAGAAAAAATAGGCGGGATAAACAATCTGAAGGAGAAAACAACGGACTGC
The DNA here is from genome assembly GCF_050624435.1 of Tenrec ecaudatus. Taxonomy (NCBI): domain Eukaryota; kingdom Metazoa; phylum Chordata; class Mammalia; order Afrosoricida; family Tenrecidae; genus Tenrec; species Tenrec ecaudatus. Next base: position 397,458 of record NW_027459014.1, read on the forward strand.
TGGTTCTGGGGAGATATGGGAGCAGGGGAGGCGGGGGTGGGGGGAAAGGAAGTGGGTGTTAACAAACCTAGGGACAAGGGAACAATAAGTGATTCAAAATCAATGGCCAGGAGGGTGCAGGAGGCCTGGTAGGGCTTGATCAAGAGCAGTATAACCTAGAGGAATTACTGAAATCCAAATGAAGACTGAGCATGATAGTGGGACAAGAAGAAAGCAAAAGGAAATAGAGGAAAGAATTAGGAGTCAAAGAGTATTTAAAGGTCTAAATACAGGTGTGTACATGCCAATATTTATATATGATGATGGAGAAGTAGATCTAATGTGCATGTATTTATAGGTTTAGTATTAAAGGACAATGGGACTCTACTCAAATACTCCCTCAATGCAAGAACACTTTGTTCTATTAAATTGGCATTCCATGATGCTCACCTTCCCTACATGATTGCTGAAGACAAAACAGGTGCATAAGCAAATGTGAAAAAGAAAGCTGATGGTACCAGCTATCAAAAGATATGGCCTCTGGGATCTTAAAGGCTTGAAGATAGAGACCCACATGGATGAAGCACACTAACCTGTGTGATCACGAGGTATCTATAGGAACAGGTACCAGTCATCAAAGAACAAAAAAAATCATCATTGTGAATGAGGGGGAGTGCGGAGTGGAGACTCAAAGTCCATCTGTAGGCAAGTAGACATCCCTTTACAGCAGGGTCACAGGGAGGAGACGAGCCAGTCAGTGTGCAGTATAACACTGATGAAACACGCAACTTTCCTCTAGTTCTTTAATGCTTCCTCCCCCAATTATCATGATCTCAATTCTACCTTACAAATCCGGGTAGACCAGAGGCTGTACACTGATACAGATAAGAGCCAGAAACACAGGGAATCCAGGGCAGATAAACCCTTCAGGATCAATGAGTGCAGCAATACCAGGAGGGTAAGGGGAAGGTGGGGGAGAAAAGAGGAACCAATGATCCACATATAACCCCCTCCCTGGGGGTGGAAAACAGAAAAGTGGGTGAAGGGAGATATTGGACAGTGTAAGACATGAAAAAAATTTTATAAATTATCAAAGTTTTGTGAGGTAGGGAGGGAGGGAGAAGAAGGGTAAAAAATGAGCGGATACCAAAGACTCAAGAAGAAAGAAAATGTTTTGAGAATGATGATGGCCACAAATGTGCTTGACATAATAGATGGATTTATGGATTGTGCAGAGTTAGTTATACAAGCCCCCAATAAAATGATTTAATAAAATAAATAAACCTAACCAAACTCACTACCAAAAAAAAAAAAATTTCCTGTATCCATTGCTGGTAGGAATGTAAAATGGTATCGCTAATGTAGGTAGTAGTGTCGCAGCTCAACAAAAATCTGATCTACTACACCCAGATTTGAAAAGACATGCAAACAGACTTGTACACCAACATTCCTTGCTATACTATTTGCAATGGGTGAAGATAAGAACCACCTAATGCCCATGAATAGGAAAATGTGATATATATGTGTACACACTACTGCTGCTGCTGATGTTACTCAGCCAATCGGAGAAATGAAGAATTGGCACAATCTACAATATGGATGGGACTCGATGTCATTAAACTAGTGAAAGAAGTCAACCACAGCACGGGACTTGGTTTCAATCTCTTGCCACCAAGAACAGTGGCCCAGAACTACCAGTCTGTTTTAATGCTTCTTTGCTTTGTATGGCAGGTGTGGCTCTGCTGTTGTAAATATTATTGGAACGTTTGCCCTATCACCAACTCCTGTTGTTTCTGTAAATAGTGCTCAGTCACTTAAAGGTTTAATTTACACAAGTCAACAATTCATGTATTGCAGTTCATAGCTGGCCCATACTTGTATAATTTCCCTTTCTCGACAATGTTCTAAATTCTGTAACATTGGCTAAACTAATGACACCATCAAAGTGTACCGGCTACACATTAGACTCCTAAGTGAAACATCAGCAGTTTAAAGTCACCAGCCAAGTCTGTGGGGGAAGGATGAGGCTTTTTACTCCTGTGATGATGTGCAGGCTGGGAGACTCACAGGACAGTTCTACCCTGCCCTATAAAGTTGTCATGAGTCAGCAAGGGGATGATAATTGATAATGTTCTGTAACATAAAATGACAATGATGTCTCTTAGGTGAACCAGAGTCATTTATAAACCATGAGTGGATTTTAGGCTTGTACTTAATTCTAGTCCCAATCTAAGAACAGCTAGTTCTTATGACATGGTCCTGCTTGGTGGTTGCCCTCATGAAGAAATCACTGAAGATATGAGTCTACAGCAAAATGTGGTGAAGAACCTAGATGGTGCCCAGCTATTAGAAAAAATAGTGTTGGGGATTTTAAAGGTTTGTTTTCAAACAAGCAGCCATCTAAGTGGGGTGTCACATGGAAGGAGCCCATCAGCCTGTGTGAACATAATCCAAATCTAAAGGCTGGAATGATATCAAAGCTTAAATTGTGAACAATTGGTTTGTAGAAGGCTATGGTTGTCAGTGGAAGCCCAAAATCCATTTAGAGGGTCCACAAAGAGATCAAGCCTCTTGTGAATTCCCTCTCGTTATAGCTGAGGGATGTGAAGAGCTCTATTATCAGACACTGTAAATCAATATGTCAGACATAGATCAAAATGCAGTATATCTTATTTGATTTTCCTTTGGACCCATTTTAAAGCTGTTTCAATTTAAAAAAAAAGTGAAGGGAAAATACTCATGAAGCAAACCCTTGGAGCCTCACTGTGACCATGGACGAGGGGTGGAGGGCCTCGCTAGCATGCAGAGCGCAGTGGATTCCTGCGGATGCGGTTAGGTTCAAACTCAGCACCCCACCATTTGCTCTCCCTTATGAGCCATCTAAATGTGTTCTAGTTCGTAAGATACTTGTAGCTTTCTTTTGACTGAGGTTTTTGTTTTACTTTCATAGTCTTGTTAGTGTTGTTTTTATTGTTTTCACTGTTTTTCTGTATATAAAATCCAAGATAGGTGAATCAGAGGCAGTAACTGGATTCATGGTTCCTTGGGGCAGGGCAGGGGAGGTGGGGAGGAAATGGGGAGCTAATAACAATGAGTCCAAGAATGAAGAAAATATCTAAACCTGATTATGGTGATGATTCTACAACGATATGTGAATTATATACCAATAAACTGTTAAAAAGTCCATCGCAAATTATATAATTAAATGGTTCAATCATATTAAGAAGAGTTGTACAATCATTACCACAACCGAATTTAGAACATTTTCTTCCTTCTTGTACTCACTGTTATTATTGTACTCACTTCCTTCAAACCGCCCCGGCCACAACTCAGGAACCATTAATCAAGATACTGTCTCAATAGATATACCTACCCTAGATTTCATATACACTAAAACATTTAAAAACAGCAAAAAACCTACTAAAAATAACAAAGTAAAACAAAAGTATCCCAACTGAAAAGATAGAAAATATAAAAAACTAAAATCAATTTAAAATGGGTCAAAAAGGAGATCAATGGCTATGGTGCTAAATTTTAAAGGAATTGCATCTGCAATAATCCACTTTCCAATGCACTCTGCATAACAGCAAGGCTAACCACAACACTTGTCTATGCTCAGAGAGGACTCACAGAGCTTTATCCATACATATTTCCCCTGCACTTTGTTTTTACTGAAGTAAAATGGGTCAAAACAGAGGTCAAATGATATCATGCTTTATTGTAATCATCTCTATAACACGCTCTGTCTGATAGCAAGACTACTGACATCCTTCAACTGAGTCAGAGAGGATTCACTGGAATCTTAAACCACTTGTGTGGAACTTGCAAATGATTTTGGATTTCCACTGTCATCCATATCCTTCTGCAAATCAGGTGTTCACAATTTAAGCTCTAATACTATTCCCTCCTTCATATTTGAGTTTTAATTATTCACACTCCTCTGGTCACAAAGGCTGATGTGCTTCTTCCATGTGGACTTAGGTGACATTTCACTCAGAAGGCTGCTTGTTGAAAAATAAGACCCCCATGCGCCATTCTTTCTAAAAATCATACCATCTAAATTTCTTTACTACACTTTGCTATAGCATCCATATCTTCAGTGAGCATCAAAAAGGGCCAAGTCACAAGAACTAATTCTCATATTGGGCTAGAATTAAATGCAAGTCTAAATCCCATTCATGTTATCTATGGTTTACGTACATCTCTGGTTAATCTTAAGAGACATCATTGTAATTTTATATTAGAGAACATTATCAATCACCCCCAGGGGCACATGGCAATTCTATTGATAGTGTGAACTTTTTGATTAAAGAATCTATAAACGAATGCTGATCAAAAGGGAAAAATTCAAAATTGAATTTCAAATTACCAAGAACTCTAGACTTTCTAGAGCCACGTAAACTGGAAAAACCCAAGTCCTAAAATAATCCTCAAACCAAAAATATCCTCCAAAGTGGGTCACTCCACAAAGAGGTGGGATATGGGATAAGACCATCCACCTGAGGGTCTACACCAAGACAAGGCTGGGGCAAATCCCCACAGAAATGAAAGAACCTTGCCAGGAAATCAAGTTTAGGCCAGGGGAGAGGAACATCACTGATAGTTCTGTTGGCGAGCATGGTAGGTGATTGGGGAGAAATATCCTCACATTGGGAAGGGGTGCTAAACAATGATTGTAGGGAACCTATAGGGACAGATTTTATGTTCCTGGGTAAATATGTCTCTAGCCAAAGCTCAATAAAACATGCCATGGACTAAACACCAAGATGTCACTGGATGCTGACCTTGTGATACGGTAAACCTTGTGGTCAGCATGGCATCACTCGGGCTACACAAGCGCTTAACACAGAGGCCCAGCAGAATGAACTGAGCCTGGCCTCAAAGGTGCCTGTACCCTTGGACTGAGGACTGGGGTGCTTAGATAGAAGAGGAAGCAGAGTGGCTGCCCTGGACCTGTGGAAGTGATGGTCATTGGACCTTGGGGGGAACCCCATTTGGTTGGAGTCCATCAAAAGGGACTCAGAATCACCATATATTTAGTACCTTGATGCTCCCCTCTCAGTGATATGACTGGCTTTGATCTGTTGGGCAGGGATTTAAACTTGGAAGAATTGATCCAGGATGTTTCCCCTGGCATCGATCCCCCCTGCTTAGGGTAAACAGAATTCAACTGAATATGAGATCTAACTGTGTGGAGCAACAACTCATGGGTTTCGGCTCAAGTTAGAACTGTACTTGCAGACTCCTCAAACCTACAGCAGAATGATGTGTCATCGGAAAACTTGATGGTGTTGCCAGTGCAATCATCTTATACTCCAGGGGGAATGATTGACAATGTGTTACTTTTCTGTTTCTATGGGTTTTTTTCCTTGCCTTTCATTTGCTTGTTTTGTTTGTGTTTGTCTTTAGTTGTCTGCTAGTTGTTTTGTTGCTGTTGGTGGGGTAGTTGGTCTTACAGGGTATTAATTTGTCATAGTATGGCTGTCAAAGTAAACCCGAGCTATGCATATCCCAGGGACAAGCAGACGGATTCTGGCCCCAATTTAACTTTAGTCCCAATCCAAAGACAGTTAGTTTGGATAACATGGCCTTGCCCACCTCATGTAATGATCACTGAAGATAAGGGTGCTATAGCTAAGTGTGGTGAAGAAAACAAATGGTGCTCACTATCAATCGGAATAGTGTGTGGAGTCTTAAATTCAAACAAGTAGTCATCTAAACGAGGAGTGAACTATGTCCACAAAGAAGAAGCACACCAGCTTGCGTGACCCAAAGGCACGCAAAACAAAATTCAAAAATGACAAAGGGAAAAGTATCAGAGCCCAAATTTCGAAGACCCAATTTATAGAATGCTATAGAAGATAGGGGGGCCCCAAACCCATCTGCAGAGTATCTAGTCAGATTAAGCCACCAGCAGATCCCCTCTAGTCACAGGAAAGTGTCTCGAACAGCTTTTCTATCAGATAGAGATCATTGTAAGTGTGATTATGCTGGAATGAACTGGATACATGGTCAGATGACCTCCCTTCTAACCTGAAATTGTTCTTGGTCAGTGGTTTTCAACCTTCCTAATATACATTTACTACAGTCCCTCATATTGTGGTGACCCCCCCAACCATAAAATTATTTTTGTTGCTACTTCATAACTGTAATTTTGCTACTGTTATGAATCGTCATGTAAAACCTGATAAGCAGGAAGTATTTTCACTGTTACAATTTGAACACAATTAAAGCAGAGTGATTAATCACAAAAACATTTTCTATTGTGAAAGACTAATTTCTAACTACAAATGAAATTAATTTTGTTGTAAAGCATAGTGTAGCATGGGTAACAGTTTTCACGCCAGTTACTCGTATGTGGGCATATCTGCATATGGGCAGCCCTGCCTAGAGACAGCTAGAGGAACAGTGTCTTGGTTCCTAAGACCATTGGAAATGTGTTTTCAGGTCTTAGGTGACTCCTGTGAAAGGGTTGTTTGACCCCCAACGGGTCGTAACCAACAGGTTGACAACTGCTGTTTAGGTGAGAGCATTTCTTGCTTGTTCTAAGACAAGGTGGTCTTTTCTTTCTTACTCATTATTTGTAATTTTATCTCTAAAGAATTGATTGTGTTAATGATTATGTAAGTCTTCTTGATATGACTGAACTATTGAATTGTGTGATATATGTGGATTAAGTACCAATAAAACTGTTTTCAAAAAGGCTCAGAAACCCACACAGGCAGTCTATCCTGTCCCATAGAGTCACTATGAGTCGGCATTGACTCAATGGAAGTGAGCTTGGTTTGTTTTTTGACCAAATCACAGGGCACTATTACTTTGTCTTACAGCTCAAATTCTTCACTGTGCCAAATCCCAGGCTGAACTTTTACTATCTGTAAATCTAGAAACCTTTTGAGCTTTCTGCAGCACTAGTTCTGTATAAACTCCACTCCAACTATGAATAATCTCTACTGCGCCGATACTCAAACCAAACTCTGCCAGTGAGTTGATTTCCACCCAAAGCAGTTCTGCCCATAGGACAGGGTAGAACTGCCCCTCTGGATTTTTAAGACTGTCACTTTATAGGAGTAGAAAGCTTCATCTTTCCTCCTCAGAGTAGCTGATGGTTCCAAACAGCTGATCTTGCAGTCAGCAGCCCAACATGTAGCTATCATGTTGTCTATTGTCTATACTGCCTACTATATATTGTCTATTCTCTTTACTCAATGCATTAAAACATCTATTAATTTTTTTAAAAAGTAAAATGTATGTATTCCACTTTGTTAGTGCTTTTATTCACTTGTATCTCAATTTGGGTCTATCCTAATTCCGTCATATCAATCAACCAACAAATATGCATTAAAGCACCCAAAATGCAGATATAACAATAAGCAATATTAAGTCCTTTAGAGCTGGGCTAAATTATATAGTTAGAATATAATCAGGTGCACAGAGATTAAAAAAACCCCAAATATGATGCAAAATCAACTAGCTAATATTATTTCTAATTAATTCTTAACTCTGATAACTTAAAAAAAATCTTATGAAAACTTACACATCGGATTGGTTTTGTTCATATAAAGCCTTCATCTCCTCCAGAATTTGTCTGAGTCCATCCTCCTGGAATATATAAACTGCTTTTGATATATATCCATGGATTCCCCAATGCATTCAATTAATCCCCTAAATCTATCTGTACTACATTTATCCTCAATTTATATATATAATTTATTTAAAATCCATAGCCATTGCATAAATTCTGGCTATTTATGTACCTATATCAAAAATAAAGGCTTAATCGAGCATGAAAGTACACATTTTCACTGCAAAAACAACAAATACAAGTTTTAAAATATTTCTCCCAATTTTTTCCCCCAAAGACACAGTTTTGGTTTGTATTGCAAGAAAAGAAAAGCCAAAGGAATTTTTCCTACCATCTACCTTAAGATAGAAATTTTTCACTTAGACAAATAAAATGTTTTAATTCTAAAATTCATAAATGTTAATAAGATAGTTGACCATTTGAAAAGAAGTGACATCACATATTCTTTCAGCCAAAATACAGTCTTGGGTTCAACCAACCCTGTAGCCAATTATATGTTGAAAATATCTGATGATGATGAATAGCCTTGTTTACTCTTGATGTCATTTATTACCCATTTCATCTCCACAATTCTAAAAGTTACAAGTCCTGCTAGTCTTCAATCACTTAAAAAACTCATTTATCAATATCTGTAGAATTGAGTTTCAATCATCCACATTTCTCACCACTAGCTCATCTCTCTGCCTCCATTAGTTCTTCTCTTCTGATGCATTTTCCATATTGCCAATAACCAAAACCACTTCCATTAAGTACATTTTGATTAAATGACCCTATAGGACGGAGAAAATTGCTCCCTATGGTTTACACAGCTGTAAATCTTTACAGAAGCGGCTATCTTTCTCCCTTAGAATGGCTGGTGTGTTTGAATTGCTGACCATTAGGCTAGCAGCCCAATGCATAACTCCAGGCCTCATTTTACTGCCAATAAGTACTCCAAAATATAAAAACATCCCGCCACACCCCTACCTGAAAACCTCTACCTGATTCCAAATGCCTGTGGAATAATGCCGAAGTTTTTCTAATCCTAGAACCCACCATTGACATCTCCATACATAACCTTTCCAGTTGTGATCATGAGTCTTAAGCCATTGTTTATCACCTGCCTGTGTGAGGGCTAATACTTCATACAAGGCTCGAACACCCACTCCCAACCCCCTAGTAGCATTTCTCTTTATGCTCCCATCTACGCAACACCAGTTTCACTTACCACATTGCATTCTATTCACTTGTGTTTCTTGGTCCTCTCACTGACATCTATCTAGTTGCTGCCCTATGATTGTTTACTACGATGCTTAAACGTACAGGCTCTTGAGCCAGACTTCCAGGGTTCAAGCTCTAGCTCTGCTCTTTACTGGCTATATCACCACTGACAAATCTCCTAACTTCAATTCTCCACTCACATGTTTGAGGTGGGGGGAGACAGCTCAGATCTCACACAATTATGAGGAGAGACAATTGCAAGCTAAGTGCTGAACATCATTCCTACTTCCATGTTATTGTAGTGGACAAATAATCATAATAGTAACAATACGACTGTTAGCACTATTATTATTTCTTGTAGAAACAGCATACAGGGACTCAGCCCTGGGTGTGTCAGGTACAGTTCCTCACTACACCAAGAGCTCTGTACCATCATCATGCCCATTTTTGTTGGTGAGAACACTGGACGCACAGAAAGCCTGAGTCCACAGTGATCGAACAGAGTATGAATCTCAGTCTGGCACCAGAGGCCTACTTCATCATCACATTTTGCTCACTGAGTGCGTGCGCGCACACTAACGCGCATAAAACGCTAGATCCAATAAAAATGACTGGTTCTGTGGGTTTCTGAGGCTGTCAATCTTTAAAAGAACAGAAAGCTTCCAGCTTTCTTCGGCAGAATGGAGGTGGATTCGAATTTACTTTAGTTCGTATTAGGCAACCTTTTACTTGGCTAAACAAAGGAAAAGCAACAAAGCTAAAAATGAAGCAAAACGGAAGGAAGTAGACTTTGAGGAAGCGCAATTGCTGAGTTGTACAGTAACTTCCTTCTTTCTCCCACAGTAACCTTTTGTTATGCTGTTACTTTCCCTTCCGGAACTTGGCTCACACCCTCAGGGGAATCTGAAGCAAACCGCGAAAAGAGCAGCCCAGGGGAGATCCCGCTCACCCTCCAGCCCCTTTCAGCCAAGCTCCCCGGACCTCCATCCCGCCCTCTGCCGTCCAGCCCGTCATATTAAAGGCGGGCAGCTGCCCTTCTGGCGTGTGGTGCAGTTCGCGGACCACCTCCGTCGCCTTTTCACAGAACATGGCGGGTAGACCTGGTACCGGGACCTCCTTGTCAGCCGCCCACTTGACCGAAGAGTCTGCGGGCTCCCTGCAGCCTAGTTCGCGCCGCGCTTATTAGCGCAGGTCTAGGAAATCGTCTGCGCTTTGGCGGTAAAAATCCCCAACCAATGGGAAGGCAAGGACGCAGGTTGCGTGGCTACGGTGGTTGCAAAGGGACAATTCCATACGCGGTAGAGAAATATGACCGGAAGTGGGGAGGCGGTGACCGGTGCCTTCTTCCGGTGGAACGCGGCCCTCCGGAAAGAGTCCTTGGGGTTCCATTTGACTTTATCCATGAGGTGAGACGAATTTTCCAATACTAATCTGAGCACATAGTTTAGGGAGCAGCATAGCTTGGAATAGATGTACCGCCCACACCCCCCGAAACTTCCTCTTTTCCCTTTTTTAAAAATAAAAATCATTCTATTGAGGGCTCATATAACTATCCATATGTACATACATTGTGTCACGCTCATTTGTACATTTTTGCCATCATTCTCAAAACATTTGCTTTCTCCTTACTCCCTTTATATCAGCTCCTCACTTTTTCCCCTGCTTCATGGAACCTTGATCATTTATCAATTATTTTGTCATGTCTTACAGTGCCCACATCTCCCTTCATCCACTTTTCTGTTGTGCAACTCCATGGAGGGGGTTATATGTAAATCCTTGTAATCAGTCCCCCCCTTTTTTTTAAATCATTTTATTGGGGGCTTGTACAACCCTTATCACAATCAATACATCATTCCATTGGGTTTAGGACATTTGTGCATTTGTTGACCTCATCATTCTCAACACATTTCCTTTCTAATTGAGCCCTTGGTATCAGCTCCTCGTTTTTCTATCTCCCTCCCTACCCCCTCCCTCCTAAACCCTTGTTAATATTGATAGGTTTAGAATTAAGGTAGCAGATGGACATTGGACCTCCACTTCTTTTCTCCCTCAATTGCAAGAACACTTTGTTCTATTGAACTGGCATGCCGTGATGCTCACCTTAAAAGCTTAAAAATAAACAATCCGCGATCTAGCTCAGAAACAGCAAAGCCCACATGGGAGAAGCACACCAGCATGTGTGATCACGAGGTGTTGAAGGGATTAGGCATTAAAGAACAAAAAAAATCACATCATTGTGAATGAGGAAGGGTATGGAGTAGGGACGAGGCCAAAACCCATCTGAAGGAAAGTGGACATCCCCTTACAGAACGGTTGTGGGAAGAGAAGAGGTGTTCAGGGTGCAGTGGAGCAACAATGAAACATACAGCTTTGCTCTAGTTATTTTCTATTTGTTTATGTATTTGTTTGTATCATTTTATCAGGAGCTTGCACATCTCTTATCACAACCCATACATACATTGTGTCGAGCACATTTCTACATTTGTTGCCATCATTATTCTCAAAACCTTTGCTTTCTACTTGAGCCCTTGGTATCAACTCCTCATTTTCTCCAACCCTCCCCGCTACCCCCTCCCTCATGAACCCTTGATAATTTATAAATTATTATTTTGTCATATCTTACACTGTCCGACTACTCCCTTCACCCACTTTTCTGTTGTCCTTCCCCCAGGGTGGAGGTTATGTAGGTCCTTGTAATCGGTCCCCCCTTAATACCCCACTTTCCCTCCACCCTCACGGTATAGCCATTCTTAGCACTGGTCCTAAAGAGAGCGTCTGACCTGGATTCCCTGTGTTTCAAGTTCCTATCTGTACCAGTGTACATCCTCTGGTCTAGCCAGATTTGTGCGGCAGAATTGGGATCATGATACAGGAGGGGGTTGGGAGAGGAAGCATTTAGGAATTAGAGGAAAGTTGTATGTTTCATCATTGCTACACTGCACCGACTGGATCATCTCCCGACAACCCTTCTGAAAGGGGATGACCACTTGCCTACACATGGTTCTTGGGTTCCCAATCTTCACTGCCCTCATTCACAATGATATAAATTTTTTGTTCTTTGATGCCTGATACCTGATCCCTTTGAAACATCATGATCACACAGGCTGGTGTGCTTCTTCCATGTTGCCTTTGTTGCTTCTGAGCTAGATGGCTGCTTGTTTACCTTCAAGTCTTTAAGAGCCCAGACGCTATCTCTTTTGACAGCCAGGATTTGTTTCACCACATTTGTTTATGCGCCCATTTGTCTTCAGCAATCATATCGGGAAGGTGAGCACACAATTATATGACTTTTTTTGTTCTTTGATGCCTGATAACTGATCCCTTTGGCACCTCATGATCACACAGGCTGGTGTGCTTCTTCCATGTGGGTTTTCTTGTTTCTGAGCTAGACAGCTGCTTATTTACTTTGAAGTCTCTAAGACCCTATATCTTTTGATAGCCATTTGTCTTCAGTGATCAGATCATTACACACCTCTTTTTAACAAGTTTAAACTATTGTATTATATGACATCTGAATTATATGTCAATAAAACTGAAAAAAATTTAAAGATTAAAGGAATATATGGAGTCGCTATACTAAAAAGAACTAGTCAATATTGCATCATGTTAAGAGGTATCATATAAGAACCAAAGGTACTGAAAGAAGAAGTCCAAGTTGCACTGAAAGCATTAGTCAAAAACAAGGCTCCAGGAATTGTTGGAAAACCCACTGTAGGCAGTTACATAATCTAATAACTTGAGAAAGGGTAAAGTCTAGCCTGTCAATAGGGTCACAGCGAATGAGGCCTCTGTGGGGCCTGGCTTTCTCCAGAGGATTTTGGGTATTCCTGTATTGCTATCTTGTGGTGGAACACACTGTCTCTTTTCTACACAATCCTGTTGACAAACCACATGGAGACACACTGAGAGAGCCAGAGCCCTGGAGCTGGAGGAGCCACATAGTGACCCCTGCCAGCACCAAGATCCTTCACCGCTACTGGATCTACATGACTTTCCACCCACTGGTCTGTGATATTCTTGCATTTGGCATTATTGCATGGCTACATGAGTCTAAAGAGGAATTTATTGACCAGTATTGGACATAGGGGATAATATTGGACTTACGGACTTGATCTGGACTGGGCTGGGATGTTTCTCAATATACAATTGCTCTTTTATACAAAGCTCTTTCTTATACACATGAGTGTCTGTGAATTTGTTTCTCTGGTCTACCTGGACTAACACATTATGCTACCTGGAGTGGTGTACTAGAGAAACAAATCACAAAGATGGAGAGTGGATGCTTGTTTGACGTCTGCTCATGGTAGTACTTTTTTGGCTAGCCAGAGGTTAGATCTGGCCATTCAGTTTGCTGGGTTGTTTTATGGAAAAAATACAGGAAGTTAAACTTTTTATGATTTCCTTTGATTGCTGTCTTTGGTGATTCCTGTACTAACTGGTAAAAATGAATGTGATTAATGTATATTTGGAGCTCAGGGGTAGAAATCCAGATTGGAGACTGGAAAGTCAACTCGGTGCTCCTCAAGGGGACAGGCACTCCCCTCTCTGGATCTCACTTTTAACATCGATACACAAAGGTCGATTCTGTGAGGGTCACAGACTGGGGACTCCCATGGCCAAATGAGGACCTGTGTGGACTCTGGTTGGCCTGCTTATTCACTGCCATCTAGAAGATTCCAACTCACAGTGACCCTGTAAGACCGAGCGGAACTGCCCCTGTGGGTTTCCGAGGCTGAAATTCTATATGGACTAGAAGGTCTCATCTCTGCACAGCCCCCCACCCTATCCCCCAACCCCCGCTCCCCCAGTGTGACTGGTGGTTTCAAACTACTGACCTTCTAGTTAGCTGCCCAACACATAACCCACTGTGCCATCAGGGCTCTTTGGCCTACTTGGCTTCTATCCAATGTTATTGAATCGCCTTTGAAAAAATCAGGAGGTTTTTAAGAAAACAGGAATTTTGACTTTCTCTAGAAAAATCGATCTGGCATCACTGGAACCTAACCTAGAGGATCCACAATTCCACGTGGCTCTGGGAATCTCAACATTTCTTCCTCCTGCTCAAAGTAAAATGGTTTAAGGGGACCTTTCACAGCTGGTGGGCTGGTCTCCTTTCTAGAAAGTTGCCTCTGTAAAGAAAATGCATCTTTCTTCCCTTTTACCTAGTTGGGGGTGGTGAGGGTAGCAGGAGCTATTGGGTTAAGAAAAAACAGTCCAGGTAGCTTCAGTCTGCCCTGCCAGGGCTTTAGAGGCCAAGCCTTTTTTGCTCCAGCTGACTGACCTGCTGTTTCCAGGGCAGCCCCACCATCTGTTCCCAGATGCAGGGAGGGAGCCGACTTTCCTCCATCACACCTGCCCCAAACTCAGGCCCAGAACTACTGTCTAAACACAGAACAACTTTTGTCTGTGGCCAAATGTGGGACCCCAAATTTCTTCCCTCTTTCCCGATACTCCTTCAGTGACTTGATGACCTGGGCCAGGCTGAGATGAATTAGCTTGCTCCTCACAGCTGGCTGCTGGGTTCCAGTCAACTCCCAGAGGCCACTGGCTGTGCCCATCAGTAGAAGTGGGAGTTGAGAACCCTCAGCTCTTGGCTGAGCAGCTCTGTCAGTCTGTAGCTGTTGACTGTAGCTGCTTCTGACAGCCAGTCTAGCTGGTGCTTTAAGTCATTTCAGTCGCTCCACCTCAGCTGTGATTAGTCTAGTCTCTGTAGCCTCAGAGGGAGGGGAAAACAAAACACCTCAATGACTTTGAATCAGAGTGGGTTATCCTCTTTTAAAAGGCAGAAAGTCTGAATTGGAGGATATTTTTGGGGGGTCTCTTTTCTGCATTTCACATTTATGAAATAAGAACTAACAGTATTTGTTCCAGTAAGTGGATCAGAACCACCTAAGGGCACACTCCTCCCACCAGGCCACGCCTCACTAAGAATAGAGGTCCATCACTTGTCTGGCATTTTGTGGTACTGTGGTGACTTTTGTTTTGTGAGATACTGGGAGCTATGTGATTGGCATTTCATATACCAGCAGGGTCACCCAAAGAGCTTCCAGACAAAGAACAGACAATGAAGAAGGAATTGGCTGCCTGCATGGGAAGAATGAGCCATTGAAAACCCTATGGATAGCAGCAACACTGTCAGTTACTAGACCCCCCATGAACAACAGAAGAACATTGTCAGAACGTGTGCCAGAAGATGAGCTCTTCAACTTGGAAAGTACTCAAAATACGGCTGAGGAAGAGGAAGAGCTGACTTTTCATAGGCAAGTCGACCATAATGATGCAAATCGAGTATAGCCATCAGGACCTTCATTTGCTGATGGGGCACAACTCAAAATGAGGAGAAACAGTTCAAATCGTCATTAATAATTGAAACTTGGGATGTATGAAATATGAATCTAGGGACATTGGAAGTCATTAAAAATGAAATGGAATACATAAAGATTGATATTGTAAGCATTAGTTAGCTGAAATGGACTGATATTGACCATTTTGAAACAGAAAATCTTACGGTTTACTCTGCTGGAAATGACACAATCAAGAGAAACAACATTGCATTCATCATCAAAAGGACATTTTAAGATCTATTTTAATGTACAATGCTATCTTTGATAGGATGCTATCTATGCCCCTTCAAGGAGAACCAATCAATACAACTATTGTTCAAATTTATGCACCAACCACCCAAAGCTGGTGATGCAGAAATTGAATAATTCTACCACCATATTCAGTCCCAAATTTGTCAGACTTGCTATCAAAATGCTATTGGAATGCAAAAGTTGAAAACAAAGAGGAAGGATCAGTAGTTGAAA
Organism: Tenrec ecaudatus; assembly: GCF_050624435.1. Classification (NCBI taxonomy): domain Eukaryota; kingdom Metazoa; phylum Chordata; class Mammalia; order Afrosoricida; family Tenrecidae; genus Tenrec; species Tenrec ecaudatus. The sequence goes on from NW_027459014.1 coordinate 413,031, forward strand.
AATATGGTCTTGGTGATAGAAACCAAGCTGGAGATCGCATGACAGAGTTTGCAAGACCAATAAATTGCTGATAGCATATACTATATTTTCCAACTTCTGTTCTTTCCTCTTTGGTTCCAACATTTGCACTCCAATCACCAATAATTACCAATTTATCTTGATTGGATGTTAGAATTTTGCATGATTAATGATTTCTTCAAACATTTGATCAACAACAAAAAAGGTGACCATAAATGTGGACTTCTCCAGATGGAATACACGGAAATCAAATTGACTACACCTGTGGGAAGAGACAATAAAAGAAGCTCAATATCAGCAACTGAAACCAGTCCAGGGACTGATTGTGGAACAGATCAGCAATTGTTCATATGTGAGCTCAAGTTGAAGTTCAAGAAAATGCAAACAAGTACACGAGAGTCAATATACAACCTTGATAATAACCAACCAAATTTTGAGAACATCTCTGAATAAAGCACAGTGTCATTATAAAAAAAAGGAAATAAAGAAAAGATACAAGTGCATGTCCAAAGACACTCTGAAACTTACTCTTAATCAGAGAGTAGCTAAAGCAAAAGGAAGAAATGATGAAGTAAAGAGCTAAATAGAAAATTTCAAAGGACAACTCGAGAATACAAAGTAAAATATTATCACAAAATGTGCAAAAGCCTAGAGTTAGAAAACCAAAACAAAACATATTCAGCATATCTTAAACTGAAAGAACTGAAGAAAAATGTCAAGTCTTGAGGTGCAATATTAAAAAATTCTATGGGCAAAATATTGAATGATGAAGGAAACATCTGAGGAAGATGGAAACAATATGGAGTCACTGTATCAAAAAGAATAGACCAACATTCAACCATTTCAGGAGGTAACATATGAGCAAGAACCAATGGTCAGGAAAGAAGAAATTCAAGATGCATGGAAAGCACTAGCCCAAAACAAGATGCCAGGAATTGCTGGAATATCTATTGAAATGTTTCCACAAGCTGATAAAGCACTGGCAGCACTCACTCATCTATGTCAGGAAATTTGGAATACAGCTACTTGGCTAACGGACTGGAAAAGATCCATATGTGTATACATACCAAAGAAGGGAGACCAACAGAATGGTCAAATTATGTAACACTATCATTGGCATCACATGTGAGTCAAATTGTACTGAAGCTAATACAACAACAGTTGCATTGATTCATTGACAGAAAGTTACCATATTCAGCATTCAAGAGCCATCGTGGCACAGTGGTTACAGGTTGGATTGCAAACCCCAAGGTCAGCAGTTCAAAACCACCAGTCACTCCGTGGGAGAAAGGCAAGGTTTTCTACTCCCATAATGAGTTACAGTCTCAGAAACTCACAGGGGCAGTTAGTTCTACCCTATACTATAGGGTCAGGATGAGTTGTCATCAACTACAAGGCAGTGAGTTTGGTTTCCCAGAGATTTAAGCCAGATTCAGAAGAGGATGTGGAACAAAGGATATCAGATATCAGATGGATCTTGCCTGAAAGCAGTGAATACCCTAAAGATGGTTACTTATGTTTTATTAACACCCAAGCTATCTGACTGTGTGGATCATAAGAAAACATGGATAGTTTTGAGAAGAGAATTCCAGAACACTTATAGAACAAGGGTAGATTGCATGGTTTAAGAACCAAGAAAGGTGTGCATCCTGGTTGCACCCACTTATTATACTTTTTCAATTGTATGGTGAGCAAATAATCAGAGAAGCCAAATTATATGAAGAAGAACACAGAATCAGATTTGGAGGAAATATTATTAACTACCTGCTATATGCAGACGACACAGTTTGGCTTGCTGACAAGGATGGGGGACTTGAAGCACTTGCTTGTGAAGATCAAGGATTGCAGCCTTCAATGTGGGATACAACTCAACACAAAGAAAACCAAAATCCTCACAACTGAACCAATAGGTAACATGATGATAAATCGAGAAAAACCTGAAGTTGTCAAGGATTTTGTCTTGTCTGGATCCACAAGCAATGCTCCTGGAAGCAGCAGTCAAGAGATGAAAAGATATATTGCACTGGGTAGATCTGCTGCATAAGAGCTCTTTAGAATGTTGAAAAGTTAGGATGTTACTTTAAGCAGGAAGTACACCTGATCCAAACCATAGTATTTTCATTTGCCTCATCTGCATGTGAAAAGCTTGCCATTGAGTGAAGAAGACCCAGGTAAACTGTATGAATTTGAACCATGGTACTGGCAAAGAATATTGACAGTACCATGGACTGCCAAAAGAACAAACAAAATCTGTCTTGGAAGTACGGCCAGAATTCCCATTAGAAGTAAGGATGGTGAGACTTTGGACATGTTGTCAGTGGAGACCAGTCCCTGGAGAGGCATCATGCTTAGAAAAATGGAAGGGCTGTGAAAAAAGGTTGAAGGCCCTTGAAGAGCTGGATTGACACAGTGACGACAACAAGAGGACTGAGCATAGGAACACTTGGGTGGATGGAGGAGGAGCTGTTATTGTTACATTCTGCTGTGAATAGGTTTGCCATGGACCAGAACCAACTGGATGGCAAACTAACAACAACAACAACAACAACAGGGAGAGACATTAAAAAGCCAAACTCACTGCCATTGAGTTGACCTTGATTCAGAGCAACCCTGGAGGACAGGGTAGGACTGGCACCCGTGAGTTTCCCGAGAGTGTAACTTTTCACAGGAGGGGAAAGCCCCTTTAACCTACTACTTAGCAGCCCAGCCCATCACCAGGGCTCCACAAGGATAGAGAGAAACACTGTTAGGGCTGGATAGGGCAGAGGCTGTACACTGGTACAAATGAGGGCTGGAGGTACAGGGAATCCTTGGTGGACGATACCTTCAGGACCAAGGGTGTGAGGGGCGATGCTGGGAGAGTGGAGGGTGAGTGGGTTGGAAAGGGGGAACTGATTACAGGATCCACATGTGACCTCTTCCCTGGGAGAGGGACAGCAGAGAACCGGGGAAGGGAGACTCCGGATAGGGCAAGATATGACAAAATAACGATGTATAAATTACCAAGGGCACATGAGGGAGGGGGGGAAGGGGAGGGAGGGGAAAAAAAGAGGACCTGATGCAAAGGGCTTAAGTGGAGAGCAAATGCTTTGAGAATGATTGGGGTAGGGAATGTATGGATGTGCTTTATACAATTGATGTATGAATATGTATGGATTGTGATAAGAGTTGTATGAGTCCCTAATAAAATGTAAAAAAGGAAAAGAGGAGAAAAAAATTATTAGGGCAAAGACTGTACAGATGTGCTTTACACAATTGATGTATGTATATGTATGAACTGTGATAAGAGTTGTATGAGCCCCTAATAAATTGTTAAAAAAAAAATGATCCTCAATTCTATCTGAATCCTTGCCAGAGCTGCAAGTTGCCTTAATAAACACGTGCAAAAAAAGTACCTCTGGCAGCAGACCGCTCAGGTTCAAATCCAGGCTCTCTAACTTATTGACTATGTGACCTTGGGCAAACCTGGACCTCTCTGTGCTTCCAAAGACTCACTTTCCAAAAGGGAAGTCATAAGCCAACTTTTCTTATTCCTCACTGGGTTGCTTTGAAGATGAAATGAGACATCTGTCTAAAAATGCTTCTGACCATCCCTTGGTTCTCACAGCTCCACAAATGCTATGGATTATTGTTATAAGATTATGAATGATTTTTTCCAAGGGTAGTGCAAAGATTAACATCAGTGCTACTTCTCTCTGACAAAATATAAATCCAAATTTCTAAATAGCAGGGTCTGAACGGATGCGCTGTTAACAGCATCTTGCTTTTCTCCCATCACTTGTCACAGTAAATCTGATAAGAAATGCTGGGCTAGGGCCTGCAGCCAAGCCCCTCACTGGCAGCGTGCAGGACCTCAGGTTGTTGCCAGGCCAAGGGACATCACAATGGCAAGAGGAGACTCCACAAAGGGCCCCTGCTTCCTCCCCCACGCCACCCTTCCCCACATTCAGGGTGAAACGTCAAAATACAATTTTTTTTGTCACCTGGTGAAATAATGAGCCCCCATTCCCGTTGCCTTGGTATCATCAGAGCGCAACAGCCACGTGGGGTAATCGCTGTCTCCGTGTTAATGCTGCTCAGTTCAAACATTTTCACAGGCCCTGGCGAAATGAAACCCGTGCTTTCTACCTAGGTAGAGTTTGAGGCGATTCAGCCCATTTGCTTCTGCTGAAGAGGCTACCTCAGAAAAACAGGAAATAAAAACATAGAGGGTGCCATTGACATTAGGTTTCTCGTTTTCTTCCTTTCTTCCCTACCTTCCTTTCTTCTTGCCCTTCTCTTTCTCTTTTCTTCCTTCCCTCCCTTTGCTCACGTCTTCCTGCCTGCCTTCACTTTCCATCTTCCCTCCCAAACTCCTCCATTTCTTCTTCGCTCCTCTCTCCCCACCGCCACCTTTCTCCTTTCCTTCCCTGCCTTTTCCCTTCAGCCTCCCAGTTTCCCTCCTTCACTCTCTCCTTTGCTCCTTCCTTTCCCCACCTTGTTTTGATCCAGTGATTTGTACTCCTTTCTTCCTCTCATCCCACCCCTCCCCATTGCTGGAGAAACATCAGTTCCTTGTGGTGCTGGTTTCTTGGCGCCAGACCCTGTTCTTTGGGTGTTCACAAGTCTGTGTCCTGTGTGCAAACATAAGACAGACATATGATCAGGATTGGACAGAAGATGGGATTTGACAGGTGTTCTGCATCCCAAATCTCCAGGAGGCAAAGGTAAAGTCAGGCTCCTGCCTTTAAGGTTATGTCTCCCATTGTAACTGCATCCCACAAAGGCTCCTGCCTCCTGGCCACCTGAGGCCTGCTGCCTGCCTTCCTCTAGCTCCTGGGGAATTGGGGCAGCAGTGGCAAGAACAACAAAAATCCCCAGGAGTTGACAAGAAGGGAAGCTGCCTTGCTCGAGAGACGGCCCCCTCACCCACCTGCATGATGTTGAGATACAGGTTCTCATCCCTGTGGATGGGCAAGAAACACCCCCTCCCCAAACGCAGTGGCTTCAAACAAGGACCATCATCGTGTGGTTGCTGGGAGGCCACTGGGTCGTGCTTGGAGTCTCCCATGAGTTGGCAGTCACATGGGAGCTTGGGCAGGGGCCTCTGGTGACTCCAGTGCCTACATGTGCACTCAGAGGGCTGGAAGCTGAAGCTGGGTGCTTAGCTGAGTTGTTGGTTGGAGTGTCTCCACGTGGCCTTTCCAGGCGGCTCAGGCTTCTTTCAGCATAGTGTCCGGGTGCTGAGAAGTGTCCTGAGAGGTAGCACGTGGAGGCTGGACATTCTAAGGGTGAGCACTCAAGAAGAAGTCTTTGAAGGGATTTTTCAGAAGCTGTGAAGCACTTTGTGGGAGGGAAGGGGGTTGCCCAAACTAGATGTCACAGTGTCATCTTCTCCATAATCTATTGGTCACAGAGGTCATGGAACATCCCAATTTAAGGGGAAAGGGCATAGACTCTACCTTCCTATAGGTAACCTGTCAAGGAATTTGGGGGTCACATACGAAGACTGGGAGACCCTGGGTGGCACAAATGGTTAAGGACTCAACGTATCAAGAGGTGGGCAGCTGCACCCCTCAGAAGAAATAACTAATGGCCTGCTTCTAGAAGCCCACAGGCTTGAGAATCCTGTGATGTGTAGTTTCTCCCTGGCACCCAGGGGGTCCTCGGGAACCAGAACCAACATAAGAGCAATGGGTTGGGTTTTTGTTGGTTTTGTTTGGGCTAATATTAAAATGACTAGTATGAAATTATATATGTATTGTGTTTAACTCTCAGGACTCTGATTATGCTGAAGTTGAACAAAACCGTCTGCCTCTTCTATGAACGCCAGCCGATGGAGGCAAAGGGTGAGGGTCTAAAGGAAGAATGAATGTCCCATTCCCGTCCTTATGTTTCAGTTGTCCTTAAAGGGCACAGGGGACAAACCAGATGTCTTTGATATGATTTTAGCCTAATGATGTGCTAGTATGATGATGAGCAGCCTGAAAAGTGGTTTTAACTAATGTGATCCAATATTTGAAAAGTTGACGATTTCACATCGAATTTTATATTCTCAGCATCTCAGTTACAAACAGAAAATCAGGCCTTAAAATCCTTGCATTTCCCCAAGGCAACAACAGTCTGGAGCTAGAATTTGAATGTCCCCTGTGGATGAGCTGACACGTGCCTGTTAACCACAGTCCCCATCCATCCCTATTGCCCCCAAAACAGAGGTTGGCTACAAGTATCCTTTATCTATATGGCTAAATAGGTTAGTTAGTTTGGATTGGGTTGCTAGTTTTTCCTGTTTTGTTTTGCTTACTTTTGATTTTTGGGGGGGCTAGGAAATGGTGTGTATTTTGGTACCATGTCTTCCAAAGCGAGAAAACCAAACCCAGTAAGCCAAGAAGGTCAAACAGTCTAGATTAATGATGAAAGGAGGAGCCCTGTTGGTGTGGTAGATTATGAGTTGGACTTCTAACTGCAACATCAGAAGTTCGAAACTCCCCCCACCCCCACTCCACAGGAGAAAGATGAGATTTTCTACTCCTGTAAAGATTTACAGCCTTGGAAACCCACAGGGGCAGTTCTATACTCTGTCCAAAGGGTTGCTATATGTCAGAATTGATTCCAGGGTAGTGAGGTTTTCTTGATTGATATAAATAATTTTTGGTGAGTATTGAAAAAACCAGTCAATATTATTTTTAATACACATCAAAGAAGGTCCACATTAATTGTTCACACAACCCTGCCACCTTCTTTCTTTATTCCCTTGCCTCCCACTCTCCTTTCTTCCTTCCTATGGTCTTTTATCTCATTCATTTTCTTTCAAGGGTTAGCCTAGGAGTGGGAAAGTCTGACTAATTCTTAACCAAAAGACTAAATTGGTTTTATTGTTGGTGTTATTACTTGGGTTAAATTTTTTTCTTTTCTCTTCTTCTATTGGTTTGTGTCATGTAACCCAGAAAATGGGGAAACATTTGGAACATCAAAACACTATCCTTTCTCAGTAGACTACAAGCATTAAAGGCAACAGAGATAAATACTCCAATAATAACAATAACATACAAGGATAGCTAGAGAGATAAATAGATAGATAGAAAAACCACAAAATCTGAGCAGTTGTGGGAAGGGGAATGGGAATAGCCCCATGAATAAATATAGGTTTGCCAGAGAATAGTTCTATATACATATTAGCATATACTACAAATATGACCATGAATATAATAGTGCATCCAGGAGGCATAGTTAGGAAATGTCTTAGCTAGAACAAAACCCCTTGAGGGAGCGTGTCCTAAATATCGGGGATCAGGAACATAGCTCTGAGAGACCTCAAGATCAATTGGTACAAACTAGCTCACAAAGACAATGTTCTGTATCCATCAGGGAAGTGACTGGGATCTTCAAAAGCTAGTGAGTAGCAAACTAAAAGTCGGTCCTTGGTCTCACCCTATGTGTTGGACAGGGTTCTCTAGAGAGACAAAACCATATTGCTAGTAATTATATATAAATATATTTATAAAGCTAGATATGCAATACAAGAAATGAACCACTAAATTATATACAGATAGATAACACAAGAAACTAACAGTTAAATTATAAAACAGTGAGACACTAGCAGTCCTTTAAGGCTTGAGAGCCGCCAGTTGCCAGTCCCTTTCTGTAGAGAGAGCTGGGCTATATATACCCAGGCAGCAAACAGCAAGGCAAGTCACCAACTGTCACCAACTGTCGGTCCCCAGCTCCAGAGACGAACATTCCAATCCTGTGGGATTAAATGGACCTCAACTTACAGCGACAGAGTCCACAAGCTAGGCATCCCACAGGTAGTGTACCCCTTTAAATTGAGGCATAGAACAAGCAAGGCGAGGCTCACGAAGCCATTTATCCCTCTGCCCTTCGATTAATCCTACTTGTGTTTATCGGCCAGGCTGGCACAATAAACTATTGCACCCTGTCTGGAGCGAATAACATTGAAGAAGCTCAAGATGCCTGGCAACAATTAGTCCAAATCAGTAATGGACTATGCGTACCTCAGCCTCTATGATGCTAAGGTCAGAAGAACTAAATGGTGCCTGCCTATGACAAACAGCTGCTCTGAAAGGGATCATGGTACATGGTCCTAGATAGAGTGGGGAGTAATGTGTAAGAAAACTGAAAGTCATACTACTACTACCAATAGTAATAATAATAATGGTAAAAGATGAGGTTTATTGGTTAGATAGACTAGTGAGATCCCCACTACTATGGTCCTTCATCACCCTTCAGGTCTGGAACTGAATTCAACCCCCTGAAAAATAGACAGGTTTATAAAGTGAACCTTATGAGAAAAGATTGCAGCCCTCAGTATGGTTTACAACTCAATGTCAAGAAGACACACATCCTCACAACTTGATCAATAGGTACCATGATAAATGGAGAAGTTTGTTGTTTTTTTTACTTGTTGTTATTTGTTGAAGTTGTCCCGGATTTTTTGTCTTGATGAGGTCTATAATCAATGCTCTTGGAAGCTGCAATCATGAGATCAAATGACGCATTCCATATGGATACATTTGGTGCACAATACGTCTGTAGAGTGCTAAAAAGCAAGGATGTTACTTTGAGGACTAAGGTGCACCTTACCCAAGCCATAGTAATTTAAATTGCCTCATAAGTATGTGAAAGTCAGACATTGAATAAGGAAGGCTGAAGAAGAATTGATATGTCTGAATTGTGGTGCTGGTGAAGAATATTAAAAGTAACATGGACTGGCAAGGGAACAAACAGATCTGTCTTAGAAGTATGGTCAGAGGGCTCCTTAAAGGCAAGGATGGTGAGACTTCCTCTCACATACTTTGGTCATGTTATTAAGAGAGACTAGTCCCTGGAGAAGGACATCATGCCAGGTGAAGTAGAGGGACAGTGAAAGAGAGGAAGCCCCTTAAGGAGATGGATTGACAGTGACTGAAACAAGGGGCTCAAGCTTGGGAACAATTAGGAGAATTATTCAGGGCTAGGTAGTGTTTCTGTCTGTTTGGCATAGGGTCAATGTGGGTTGCAACTGGCTCAATGGCACCTGATAAGAACAACTACACCAAAATGAATCATAGCACTGAGGAGCACACATTCCTCAGAACCATCAACCATTCAAAAGCAAATAGGCAGTATTTGCCCAAGGCCAAATTCAAAAGGCAGGCAAGGTTAGGGGAGAAGGATGAATGAAAACAGGAAGCAGAGTTTCAATGGCATGAGTGATATTACATTGCAGGAGATTGTCATCAATGTCACATAACAAAACGTGTATAAATTGTTACGTGCAAAGCTGATTTTCTCTGTAAACCTTAACCCACCTTACAATAAAAACTTTCTTTTTTTAAAACAAAGACACCATCGTTCATATTATAGACACAGCCAAAGAAAGATCTCCTGGACAATCCTAAAATGATCTCCCAAATGATTTGGGTAGTTAGCCCTCCCCAGGGAGTTCTACCCATTGAAACGCTGGGCGGTTATGGCTGCAATTATATTTCAGGCCAGAAGAGGCAGCAGAGGCCTGGTTGTTCAAATGCTACAAAACTACCAGACAATGGGCAAACAGTTTCTTTCCACGGACGACTAGCGGCTCTGTCATATCCATGTCTGGTGTTCAACACTTGGCGACAGAATCCAGCCCGCTGGGTTTGGGTGGGGTCTGTTTCTCACCCATGCTTGGCTTGGGATTGTTCTATGGCATCCACAAAGTGGAGTCCTTTCCTTTCTGATGTCCCGAGAAAGTTGTTTTCTCCTTTTTCTCTCTCTGGCCCTCTTCCCAAGAACCCTGGGGTTCACTCTGCTTTCCTCTGGTTGATGTTTCTCAGGCAGTTACTTGACCTCGGTTCATCTACTGCAGGTGACCATTAGCAAGTAACTATACCATCCTTGGATGGTATTGTTCATGAGCTAGGCTGCGAACTACGGGTTAAAGGTTTGAGTTCACCCAGAGGTGCCTTCCAAGAAGGGCCTGGTGCTATGCCTCTGGAAAAAAACCCACCCCAGCCATGGAAAATTCTAGGGACCGGACTTCTCTAACACACTTGGGCTCTCCATGAGTCCGAGTTGACTCAATGGCAATTGGTTGCTGGTATTCCTGTAAGTAGAAGACAACAATCTTTAAGCAGTCCCTCTTGGATTCATGGGAGGAGGATGGCTTCCTCTGAGAGAACTTCTCAGGGCTCCAAGGGCTCAATGATCTTACAAAAAATGAGAGAAATGATGAGCCTGATGACAGATGATATTGCTATGCAGGCCTCGTTTCAGGATGCTCAAGTTTCCAGGTCTTTCCCTGACTCACAGTGTAGCCCTGTGAGGTTCCAAATAGAGCTCCCAGGACCTGGAGCCTTGTAGCTGAGCAGAGCAGTCATGATGAGAAAGAGGACCCAAGGGGGAAGTCAGGGGGCTGCTTCACTTGTCTCAGTGTCAAGCAAACAAATGTTTTGGCAGGAAATTTCTCTTCAAGAGTGTTCTGATTTCTTGAAGGAAATCTTTTTCTGAACCATTTCCTCAGGGGAAAACCACTCAACTACCTCGGGAAGGAAGATTTTTCTCCTTCCAAGCTTACCAGGCTGTGCTAACTCACAGAGGAGGTGTGACTAGCAGGCAATGAAACTGATTTCCAGACTCCTATGAAAATCAGCAAGTGCTCGGCTACTAAGTGAAAGTTCGGCAGTTGGAAAACCCCAGCTGCTCTGCAGGAGAAAGTGGTGGCTGACTGTGTCTGACAAGATGACAGCTTTGGAAACCCAATGGGGCAGTTCTCCTCTGTGTTCTACAGTTGCTTTGAGTTGGAGTGGACTTGACAGTGATAGATCTGATCTTTTTCCCCATGAAAATCAACTTTCACGAATACATGTGCATTCATGGATGTCTGTGTCTGCTTTGGCATGCATGTGCACATATGTGCCTATTTGCACGTGGATGAATACGTCTGTGAATGTGGGCGTCTCTATTTACTTTGCCATGTGTGTGCACATGTCTGCCTTTGTCAGTATGCATGCGGGTTCAGGCAGCATAAAGAGATCACAGAGAAACTTGGAGAGAAAGAGAAAAGTAACCTATTTTCTCATGGGTCTCCCATACCTGACGGTCTACTGGCATCCACCGCCACGAAGACCAGAGGTCACTTCATGCCATGTGTCCAGCTGCACATTGCTGGTTGAGGTCAGTCACCAGGGAGGCAAGTGAGACTGGCCTCGCCAACCTACCACCCACCTGCAGGAGTGATTCCCACCATCTGTCCTGGAGCCCCTCCCACCTTACTCAGCCTCCCTAGACCTTGAGTGAAAGGCGTTTCCAACGTTTTTACATAAAGATTTCTGAGATTGACTGAAGAAATGATTTCATTTGACAAAACAAGAAGCTTTGAATTTAAAGGTTTGAGGCAAGTGCCCTTCAGAGAGGGGCCACAGGACGGGGCCATGCTCCCTTCCAGTATGCACAGGGGTTGCTATGAGTTGGAACCAACTTGATGAGCACCTGCCAGCAACAACAACAACCAGAAGTTGTCCAAACTTCTGTGGCCTCAACTCGGAAATGAGAATATTATTATTATTGCCTCCTAGAAAGAACTCAAGGTATGTACAATTGGTTAATAGGCGTTTGGAAAGTGAGTACATTAAGTGGACTGATGACATTGATAAGGCAATAAGAAACTGAGAAGGCTTCACTAACAGGTGCTTTCACATCTGTAACCAGTAGATTCCTTCCTTCTTCATCTCTTGCCATCTTAATCAGCTCCCACACTTTCCAGGCAGCTTGAGGGATTAAATGTTCAGTCTGATCCTATTATAAGCCTCAGCCTCAGAATCAGAGGCTTTACCTGAGGTTTGAGGAGCTATACTGGGAATGAGGGAGAGTAACCTGTCTTTTCTATTGCTCTCCTATCGCTCCCTCTTCCCTAGCCCTTCCCTGTCTCTGGGCCTGCCTTTCCTCCCTAGAGCATTGGCTTCCGGGAGAAGGGGATGGAAACAATGAGCACAATGAGCACATTCCTGACCAGGCCTCTTACCATGCTATGTTCCAACCCTCTCTTGGAAGGGCCTCCACGAAGTCCTCTTATGTCATCTCACAATAACTTGTTAGATACCATTGAGTGAGCTCCTGACTCATAGCAAAAGTACACACAAGAGATTGAAGCACCACCTGGTCCTGCACCGTCCTCACAATGGTCCTTGTGTGTGAGCCCATGGTTGCAGCAGTGTGGAGGAGATCCTGTCCAAGAAGGCTGCCAGTGGGTGGGAGGGGCTGCAGCTTTCAGAGACTTTGGAGGATGCCAAGGTGGATAGTTCACGGCGTATCATATGAGGTCAGCCAGCGGGCCTTGGGGGCCCTTCCCATTATCCATAGATATATGAAATAAATGGAGGCCCTCAGCAAGATGGGCTGCAGACACCTCCAGGACTCACTTGATCCTTGGCAAGCTCCCTTAGCCTTAGGACACCACCTGCTGGAACTGTGGCTTTGCTGCCTCTCCTGGCTCTCAACTTCCCTCCTAGAGGACTCAAGCCACCCTTCTCCTTCCAGATCCTTCCAGCAGGAGGCAGATATTGGTCTCTATGCTTTTGCATGTGGCCAGTTTTCTAGGGACAGATCAGCCTCTCCCAAGAATTTGGGTTCACCAGAGTGAGCGTGCCCACAAGTCTGCAGAGCGTACGGCCAGGCCTCTGAAGAGATAACTGCTGGAAGATTTGCCCCTTTTCAAAAGCGCTAATTCCACAGTTGAGAGCTCGTCTCCTGGGGACTCAGCTTGAGTCTCAAGGAGCACATCCCCTTTGACACTGCTGGCAACTCGAGGTGCTGTGGGTCATTTTCTTGCCTTTGAGGAGTGCAAGGGAAATGCTACAATATGTCCCTTCACATGAACCACCAATCCTTATCTGGAGAACTCTCTGAGATGACAGGGATGAGAGGGAGATGTTCCTGGGGCACGCTTTCACCTGCACATCTCTCAGGTGAGTCAAACATTTGACCCCCAAAAGTTGAGTATGATGGTGAGAGTTCAGGCTGGGAGATAGAGTGTCTGGGTTCAAATCAAGAGACTGCACATCTCAACTCCCATGGTTCTCCTGCATAAAACCCAAGCCAAGCAGTTTATCACTTCCCGGCTGAGTATCCTACTGAGGCCAGCTAAACTCATTCTTTGCTGATGACAACGTTGCTTGTACCAAATGGCTTTGCCATGTAGCCCTTAGCAATGGCCAGAAGGGCTGCTCATCAAACCGCAGAGCAGGGCTTCTGGCGCACACGTTAAGAAGGGGGCTATTCACAACAAGGTCAGTAGTTCAGAACCCACTAGCTGTTTCTCTGGAGAAAAACTGTGGCTGTGTGCTTCCATAAAGATGCCCAGCCATGGAACCCCCCTGGAGAGGGCCATGATGAGCTGGAGTGAGCTCTACAGGAGTGGGATTTTTTACTGTGGATGTAATCCCACCTGGGCAGAGATTTTCTTTGTGACTTAAAGAGGCTGTACCTTACACCAATGACTTGGCTGATACAAAAGGATTCAATTCAACACTGAAGCAAACCAACTCCAAGGGAAGAAGGCAGTTGCCATGCAGAGAGCTCCAAGGACCACCAACCATGGAGGTCATTGAAGCCAAAACAAGAATACTGCCCATCAGCCCTCAGCCCCCAGGGATGGACAAAGAGAGCGTGCCCATCAAGCTGGTGCACTGGCATGATGCTGTCAGCCTCCGGTGCTGTGAGAACATTGACTTTGGTGTGTTAAAGGCACCCACTTGCGGTATGTTTGTGATGTCAGCGTGTGGAAACTATGGCAAGCCCCCCTCCCTGCCTCACAGCAGCAAAGCCTCGGCATTAAAACCCTGTGCCTTCTGTGGCGCTTGCCAGCTGTGAGAGGGCAGGAAATGCCCTTGGCTTTTCTGCTCCTTGTTGCGACCTCCCTCTGAGGCAGGGAGCAGAGGATTTGAGGTTGGAATCTGTTTTGTTTCATCACTACCCTTTGTCATCTCTCTGAACACTGTCATGTGCTCCTCACCAGTGCTTCGCCCTCTCTATCACCACGCCATGTGCTCTTTAAAACATGCACACACACACACACACACACACACACACACACACACACACCTAATGTTCACATTTTGAGGCACATTTGTCTTTAATTCACTAATAATAACAATAATTATTCAAAGCCACTTTACCATCTGAAAAGAAATCTCTATGCATACACTTAGATCATGGATGCCAACTGCCTTCTTAACAACATTTCCCAATGAAATATTCAGCAGCGATTATATTAAGCCTGAAGCTGTTCATCCAGTTTGTGTTAATCAAAACAAAAACAAGAGACGAAGGGATCCAAAAGGACATGTAAGATCATAGACTGAAAGTAGCCCCATCGAGCACCAAAGGCTTGTCCAGAAGGGCAGAGCCACAGGGTAAAGCTACATCTCTCTGGAGTTGCTGGCATTTAACTAGATGCAAAATGTCAGCGCAGGAAATGGCTTGCCCAATGCAAATACTAACAAGGGAGGCATGTGTTCCTGTGTAAATGGAGCTTTAGCCAATCCGGGCCTTCAGGATCCAGCTCCCATCGCAGCATCCACGGGAAGCACCAGGGGAATGTTCCGTTTGCTTATTTTCCCTCTCTTTGCTAAGAAGAAAAAGAGCCTTTGTGGCCTAGTGGCTACAAGTTGGGCTGCTAATTGCTATATCAGCAGTTTGAAACTACCAGCTGCTTTGTGGGAGAAAGATAAGGCATTCTGCTCCCATAAAGAGTTCGAGTCTCAGACACTCACAGGGGCAGTTCTACGCTGCTCTATAAGTTGGCTGTGAGTCAGCATGGATTCGATGGCAGTGAGTTTTCTAAGAGTAAGAAGTATCTAGGGGTGTAAACAGTTAATGAGCTCTGCTATTAAGGGAAAAGTTGTCATTCCCAACCCACTTAGAGGAGCAGTGAAAGAGAAGCCTGGCAATCTTCTTCAGAATCCTCGGCCATTGAAAAGTTTATAGAATGTATTGACCTAGGTTGTTAAATAGATCCAGGTATATGGTGGAGCATACAGGGACCAATGTCATAAAACGGGGTGGGGGTGGAAAAAAATCTCTGAGACATGCAAAAACTGTGAGGGAATGAGTTGTTGAGGCGGGGGGATCAGGACCATCGTCTCTGGGATTTTCAAAGTTCCTGAGCAATCAGGAAAGGGGCAAGAGTTTGGTCTCTCCCCATCCAGAGGACAGCAGAAGAGGAGAATTGATTGGGCACAATGAATCAATGACTAGTGACTCAAGCAATGATCACCCTCCACCACTGGAGACCAGAAGAACTAGATGGTGCCTAGCTCTCACTATCGACTGCTATGAAAGAGATCACATTAGAAGGGCTTGATTAGAGTAGAAGGGAAATGTGGGGCAAAACTCAAAATCATGATTGTCGCGTGCCAGGTCTCGCCAGCAAGAAAAGACGCACCACAACAGGATTCTTCCACAAGCATTTAATTTTTCATAATGCGGTAAAAGACCCCGAAACCCCAAACTACTGCTGCTTATATATGCTCTATGGGGACGTGCTGTGCCCTGATTGGTGCATTTGCCAAAACCTCATGCATTGATTGGTGAGTTCGCCAGAACCTTCGTTTGCATACTCCAGGGTGGAGTTATGACTACGTCATCTCAGCATCGCGCATGCGCTAAGTGGTTGTTTATCACTTAGTTGGACCACCGCCCTGACTGCCCGGCGCCATCTAGTAATGGCGGCGAGAGCTGCGGCTACCCACATCACGAGAGCTGTGGCTTCCCACATCTCGCGAGAGCTATGGCTTCCCACATCTCCTCCTTTCTTTTTTATTTTAAGCCTAATCCATCGATCAATTCCAGAGCCTCCAGCAGCTCCAAAAGATCAAGATGGATATAAAGTCCATCGATAAATCCAGGAGCCTCCAGCAGCCCCAGGAGATCAAGATGGATATAAAAACCCAAATCTGGTCACCCTAATGTGTGCAATGAGCAAAGCTCCACATGGTGCAAGGGCTGACCAAGATCCAATTTCTGTCACTCTTCCCAGTGCAATGGGACAATTCCCTTGGGGTGCAGGAGCTGACAACTTATGGGGGTTAGTTTTCTCTTAACAAAGAAAGCCAAAGATCATGGGAACCACCGCGCTCAATCGCTAAGAGCGCCTGCGTGATGATGACTTTGTCACGTTTTTGCTGGGCTTTAAGCTTGCAGAGCAACCATAGCAACAACACTCCTCCACAGCACATTATTGCAGCAAATGTAAACACCCCCACCCACTCTTTAAAGTAGGAAAAGGCAGTAGAAAGCCAAGAAGTAAAATCTCCAACAGTTATGGGTTTCATTCTTGTGCCATTAAGAGTCGTAATCTGCATCCGGAGTTGTTCTTGAAGTTCTTCCAGCTCAGCTGTCCATTGTCCTGTAAGATACTGGGATATATTCTTGCTGCTAAAAGAAGACTCATTCAAGAATTTTAAAGGTGTTATGCACAAATTAGGTGTTGAAGAAACACAACTTAATTGCACCATGCTCGTAAGAGTATCCACTTGGTGTTGTAATAAATCAACTCTCTGGTTCACTAACAGTAAACCAGACATTAATCGAGCATCCAACATATGGACTGTAGATAAAGCTTCTGATGTAGATTGCATAATATTGCTAATGACATTTGCTGTCATTACTTGATTAGACATAGCCAATCCTGCTGTAACCGCTGCTGCAGCTGAGATAGTAATAGCTGTAATAATTGCTGCGGTAATGCCAAAATCTCTTTTATATCTATAAAGTGTAGCAATAGGAAAAGTATTGGGATCTGCTTCAACCGGTACAGGTATCATAGTGGGAATCTTTACTATCAAGGCAAATGCCTCAGAGCCATTCCAACATTCAGCAAGCCAACACTGACTGCTAAAGCTATTACATGAAGCTTCCCAAAATGTATCATTTGCATGACTAAAGTTGAATGTTAACAGAAAGAAAAATGGGGGCTGGACACAAACAGGTGATGGCTGAAATTGCACTCTTGATATATTAACCATAGTATTTACTTTCAGCCTCTTTGTAGTGGTATTGTATACACCAGTGACATTGTATAAAGTATCATTAATTCCAAACATTTTTGCAAAAGGAGTTACTATGGTAGATGCTCCACGTTGATTATATACCATCCATTCATACCATGGCCAGGTATTATCAGGACCAGTGGTATTAGTATTACTATTCCATTTTGCTTTACCTAAAGTCGGAGTCATATCAAAACCTGGTATAATAGGGTTGCTCCGATAATTTGGAGACTGACATTGAGTAAAAGTAGGCGGAAAACTTTTTTCAGGTGAGCAACTAGGTAATATGACACGTCTGGTCACATTAGGTGGCACTACTGATCCATTAATGGGCCCAGGGGGCCTGGATACTTCACGAATCACCATAAGTGTTGTTGTATTTACACGTTTTCCTTTCTCAGAGGTGCCACTTCCACCTGTAGCACCTTGTGCAACTTTCATAAGGGTGGATATAATATTATTAAATGTAGAGTCTCCAGAAGGATCCACCCAATTGACTAAAGATCCATTTCTTACAGATATACAAGGTGCACTAGTATTGATGGTGGTAAAACACAAACTATATGCCAATGTAAAATTGCTTGCATTATATACTTTAGGAGGCTCCCCTCTAGGCGTAATACATGGTATTCCCAAATCACATTGCGTTGATAAGAATAAGGGTAATATTGACGCATTCGAGTGTATGGGAATAGGTACAGGCCAAGTTTTAGCTATGGCCCATTAAAAAACTCCTTTAACTATTGGGGTCCATATTACCATCAGTATCAGCAACATTATTAGGTTGATCATCGTCTTCTTCATTCTTCCTGCTCGCACGATCTTCATCCTCCTTAATTAATCTCACCAGTCTCTCTGGCACCCAGATGGGGTTTTCTTCTTTCTGTGGAAAAACACAAATTGCTCCCCTGGACCTGATTAATATGGGGTCCGGGCCATACCATTTGTTGTCTAGGACATTTTTCCATCGGGCCATTTCCTTTGGTGGCTTTGGCCATTGTCCATGTCTGTCTGCAGCTGATTGGCCTTTCTCATCCAGATTTAAAAAAATTTCAGTTTCTCCCTATTGAGTAAGATGCTGGCAGTTGGTTTTTCATATATGTCCCTGATTTCATTGAGAATTTCCCTTCGATTCCTATTTTTTAGTATTTGTATCTAGAATGGCTGTTAGATATTATCAAATACCTTTTCTGAATCAATTAAAATGCTCATGTGGTTGTTTTTCTTTTTTATATGGTAGATCACATTCATTATTTTTCTCATTTCAAACCATCTTTGCATCCCTGGAACCAATCTCACCTGCTGTGGTTCTTTTGCTTAGCTTTTTGATAGATTGTTGGATTCTGTTGGCCAGGATTTTGAGATTTTGCCCCTATATTCATAAGGGATATTGGTTTACAGTTTTGTTTTGTTTGAAATATTTATTTCTGTTGACAAATAAATGAAATTTTGTCTTAAAGCATGGTGCAGCATGGGTAACAATGTTCACTCACGGTACTCACATGTGGGTGTATCTGCATGTGGGCGGACCCACCTAGAGACAGATAGAGGAGCGGTGTCTTGGTTCCTAAGAACATTGGTAACACAGAAAAATATGAGAAAAAAGACAAAAAGGATGGTAATAGAAATAAATTAATAAAAATATCTATTAAAGGCAACAAAAGAGAGACAATGGGAAGAAAACATAAAATTTAAATTTACAAGACATATTTTTGTTTTAAATTCTATACCATTGGCTAAATTAACTACACCATCAATAAAATTGCCTTATGCCCAAGGGGATGATTGATAATGTTCTCTAACAGAAAATAACAATTATATCTCTGAGGTGAACCAGAGCCAGATGAACCATAAATATGTGAATGGATTTTGCGCTTGCACTTAATTCTAGCCTCAATCTAAGTACAATTAGTTCTTATGAAATGGCCCTATTTGATGCTCGTCCTCATGAAGAAATCACTCAAGACATGAATGCTATAGGAAACTGTAATGAAGAAACTAGATGGTGCCCACCTATCAGAAAAAAATAGCCTCTGGGGTCTTAAAAGCTGGTCTTAAACAGCCATCTAAGTGAGGGATCAACTAAGTCCATGTGGAAGAAGCACACCAGCCTGTAAGGTCCTAGGATTTTAACTCATGAAATTCAAATCTGAAGGAGGGAATGATATCAGCTTCAATTATGAACACCTGGTTTTAAGGTTGTGGATAACATTTGCAAGCTCTGGGGAATCCTCTCTGACCAGAGCCATGGGATGTGAACAGCCCTGTTATCAGACAGATAGCATTGTAAAATTGGTTATTGCAGATGTATTTAAGTTAAAATTTATACATCTCCCTTTTGACTCATTTTAAATATATTCCAGTTCTTTTAACCTCTGCTTTCTTTTCTAGAGCTTTTTTTAATCTGTTTTCTTTGTTATTGTTGTTAGGCTTTTAAAAATACATTTTTCTGTATATGAAATCCAGGATAACTAAATCTATATAGACAATGGTTTGGGGGCTATGGCAGGGGAGGTTGGGGGAAATAACATGAATACAATAAAGAAAAAATGTTCTAAAATTGATTGTGGTGATAATGATTATTACAATTTATCTTAATATAATTGAGCTATTGTATGGCATGTGAGTCATATGCCAATAAAAGTGTTTTTGTAAATGAATTAAAACAATTTTTCCAAGCTGTTCTCAGCCTGCTAATTGTTTCTGTCTTGGAAATTTCAACGACAATATGTTCCAGTGTTTTCTTTTGGGATCTGTGGTGTTTTGGGTTCTCTCTGCTTCCTGGAGAATTATTTTCTCCTCCTCTGTTCTGTTAAGGAAGTATTATTCCGGAATTTCTTATATGGATAGAATCCCACTTCATTCTTATGTTTTCTTCAGATTCTTTTGTTCTTTTAGCTGATTGTATCACTCATAAATTGGAGTTAAGAGATATGCCTTCAAACTCACCAATTCAGCTTTCCATTTCTTCAATTCTCTTACTCTGTTCTTCTAAATTGTTGCCTAATTCTCTTATCTTAATATTTTCTGCATTTCTTTTTGGAGGTTTTTGTTGAAGATATCTAGCTTTTCTATTCTGACCATTGTTCTCGCAAACTCTTTGTTGAAAGTACATGACAACATTTTTCTGAATTCAATTTATGATAGTTTCAGAGCCTGTTCTTTTTAAGAAAATTCCTTGAGATCTGAGTGTTGTTCATTTGTTAATCCTTCTTCTGATGAATCAGGAGTGACTGCTGCCACTGCAGCATCGTGGCCGGGTATTACGGTTGGGAGGGCTGCTAGATTTTGTGGGAGTCGATGACTTTGTTGAGTAGTGCCAGAAATGAATAATAGAAGAGGGACGGGAGAGGGAAAAAAGGCTTTGGGCAGTAAAAGGCTGTACTAAGAAAAGTTGGGAGGGGGAGGAACACTGTACTTGAGTGTATTCTTCCCTAAGGCCAAGAGCTTCTTAACATAGTCCGTCAAAGCACAGGCAATCTTCAGGAAAACCATCATGGTGCCAAGTTTGTCCTTGGGATAGCCTAGGCTGGTCCTTTGGGACCTATGCTCCGGGAACTGTGCAGGCCAGCTTGCTTGGAGAGCTGGAAGCCACATGGGACCTGCGTGCTTATTACACGTGAAGCTTTGGACCCTGCTCACAATGATAGTCTTTGAGGAGTGGAGCTGGGTTGCTGTAGCCAGCAGTGCAGAATGGAGCTACAGATGGGTAGCAGGAGACCACTGGGCGCCTCTTCAGTGGACCTGCTCTTTCCTTCCCTTCTCTGCTTGCTCCCACAGTCTCTGATATATGGAAGCCTCCTTTTACTTCACTTTCAAGCCATTGTCTGAGATCACAGGCCACCTGTCTTTTCTTAGGGCCTAGTCTATCCTGGTTGTTACATAAGGATCTACCTGTGTGTATGTGTTCAGTTGGACATGTTCTAGTCCCCTTTCTTTAATGTTTTTAAAAGTTTCTATAGAACTGGTGTCAGCACTTCTGAATTTTTTATGAAATATCCCAGTGAAGCCATCTTGCCATTGACTTTTCTTTTTATATATATTTTTGGTCTTTTTTGAAGGGGTGGAGCAGGGGGTTAATCACATTCTGAATTGCTTATTTCATAATTACTCTGATTAAACCTATTTCTATTCATATTAGTTTAGGTATGTCGTATATTTTCAGGAATTTGTCCCATTCATCTGCACTTTCAAATCTGTTGCAGTTCTTTTTCATAGTGTTATGATTCTTTATTCAATGAATATGTTGTGTTGTCTCCAGATTCATTTCTTTTGATTATTTACCCTTCCCCCCCCCCCCCCCCAGTATATCCAGTAGTTTGTTTCAGTGATTCTTTTCAAAGAACCAACTTCTGGTTTGATTGATTTTTTTCTGTTGTTTAACTGTATTCTATTTCATTTCTTTCTCATTGGTATTTATTATTCATTTCAGCTAGTATCTTTGGCCTCTTGCTCTTCCTTTCCTTTTTGTTCAAGTTTTCATTTAAACAATTGATTTTCATCCATCTTTTTAAATATGGGCATGTATTGCTATGAATTTCCCTCTGAGAATGGTTTGCGCTGTGTCACAAAGGATTTGGTATGTTGTGCTTTCCTTTATATTTGATACCAAGTATATTTTTATTTCACTTTTAATTTCTTACATAGAGAAATTGTTTTCTAGTCGTACAATATTTAATTTTGGTATAATAATAATTATTCATTTTTATTCTTCCTGTGATTGATTTCTTACTTCATACCATTATGGTCAGAAAGTATGCTTTGTATGATTTTAATGTTTTAAAACTTGAGATTTGTGGCATAATCTGTAGTTGGTTCTGGAAAAATTATCCTGTGAAAATGTCTGCTGATGATGGATGGAGTGTTCTAAGTTAAATTGGCTTATGATTTTCTTTATGTTCTTAATGTCCTTATTGATTCACTTTTTAAATGTTCTGTCGAGAACTGAAATTGAAGGTTTCAAAACTACAAATATTAATAGCGGCACTGTAATTTTTTTCTTTGATATTAGTGTTTGTGTCATGTTTTTGGACAGGTTAGGTGAATATATGCTAATAATTGTTGAATCTTCTTGAAGTATTAGCCCTTTTATTATGTAATAGCCTTTATCAGTATGACCACACTCCTTTTTTTGGGTGCTGGTTGCACGGAACATTTTTTCCATCCTTTATTTTCAGTCAGTTTGTGTCCTAATGTGAATGTGTGTTTTGTGTAGGTAACAAAAGATGAATCATGTTTTTTATCCAGTCTATCACTCTGCCTTTTGTGTAAATATTTTGGCTATTTACATTTTCTTCATTCTTTTAGCTAATTGGATTTTGAGTTTCTTTTATCTGGTTTCTCTTTTTATCAATTTTCCTGTTATTTTTGTATTTAGCATCTTTTGTTATGAGCTTTAATTCCTCTTTACATATTCTCTTAGTGGTTACTACAAATATTATACTATACAACATGCAATTACAGTAACATTTAGCATGCAATCAACAATGAATGTGAAATATTAAGTATTCCTGGTTTACTGTTCCCTCTCCTTTTTCTGTTGGTGAACCTCCAGTGACAGTAATGTACACCCTACATCCAGTAGTCGTAATATGTACTTATT
The DNA here is from genome assembly GCF_050624435.1 of Tenrec ecaudatus. NCBI lineage: Eukaryota > Metazoa > Chordata > Mammalia > Afrosoricida > Tenrecidae > Tenrec > Tenrec ecaudatus. The sequence continues at coordinate 435,660 of NW_027459014.1, forward strand.
TTCTGAGATCTCTGTCTGACTCCTTCCTCCCCCTTTGTGTACATTTGAGTGTTTGATTAATGTTCTTTCCTTTCCATTTAGAAAACTTCCTTAAGTACATGTAGGGCTGGTCTGGTATTGCCAAATTCCCAAGGCTTCTGGTTATTTGGGACTCTTCTTCCCTGTTTCAAAGAAATGCCTTGACTTAGTGCTTTTCTGTTGTTTCCTTTTTAATTAAAGTAGGGCGATGGCATCTATCGGTTGGCGTGTGTCACATATTGGTATAAGGAGCCCTGGTGGTGCAGATTGGTGTGATACTGCTAACCACAAGTCAGCAATTCACATCCATCTTTCTCTGTAGGGGAAAGATCAAGCTATTGCTCCCATAAACATGTACGCTCTCAGAACTCTAGGGTAAAAAAAGAAACCAAGAAACCATGGGGAGCAGTTTTACTCTTCCCATAGGGACACGAACAGTCAGAATCAACTTGAAGGCAGTGGGTTTTTACCTGTTGTTATGGAATTAAAGAATTTCCGATTTATTACCAAAGGTTTATAATTCATTACTGTGCTTAGATTTCTGGTGTTCAAATTGTGCCAGACAGGTCAACCTATCTGCTAAGTTTTTGCACTGCACCATCATTGTTTTGGTTGTTTTATTACGTGGTTCCTGAGATACTCCAGATTTACCTTGTACATTGCTGCCATTTACCCCAGAATCAGCCATTTCTCCAATGACTGCCGGTTCATTTGACAAGAGAATGATTCTTGAGGTCGATTAGGTTACCAGATGGGCTCATTGCTACAGGGATATCCTTGCTTGTTGGCTGAACTCAGTGTCTTACACTCATTCTACAGAAGGAGAAATAGCATGACCTTTCCCCCTGCGTAGCGCCCATTCTTTTCCAAATTTTAGCGTAAAGTTTCACTGTAATTTACAATGCATATTGCAAAGCACAACAACCATGCTTCTTCCCTTTGTCGCTGAATTTTCCTCCAATTTAGCTATCATTTTAACTTTCTTTCTCTTTCTCTCAGCTGGTAATCTTTGTTTTCTCGATGAGGCTGCCCTTGGCAAATATAAGATTTTAGTCAGATCGCTTTCAGTGGCAGTTTTTACTGCTATTGTGGACACTACAATGGATTTATCAAATGTTCTTTCTCTTTAAGCATCATTTCAGCTTTTTCTTTTTTTTCCCCAACTGTCCATCTTGATTTTCCTGGTGAGGCTGCCTTTGATAAAAGGAAATATAAGATGGTAACCCGCTATCTTTGGTTTGATACTTTTTTCTGCTGTGTATTTTGCTGGACACCATAATGGCTTTCTGTGGCCTCTGTAAGAAACCCAGAGTCCTTTGTTCTTAATGCTGTGATAGACCTGAGTGGACTTGCTACTTCACAAGACTTTCCCCAGATTCCTTATCACCTTCAACATCCACAGCCACCCACTTAAGCAAGTGATAACTTAAAAACAGTAGTCTGACTTCCATCCTTCCAGAGAGCCACCAAGTAGACGTGCTAAGGCCCTGCTGCTCCAGCTCAGGCTCCACACATCTCTACCAGTTGTAATGGACTATGCTCCTAGGTTTTGTGTTACTAAATCTCAAGACAGAGAGACTTCGACTCGTTGTATATCAGGCATCAGCTTTCTCACACTGCTGAGTGGTGTGGATGTGTCTAAAGGAGTCCTAGTGGTACTTAGTGGCTATGTTTGGGTGCTGTTAAAATCTAGGTCAGTCGTTCAAACCCATCAGCCAGTCTGTGGGAGCGAGATGAAGCCGTCTGTTCCTGTAAAGATTTTCCACCTCAAAAACCGAAAGAAGTAGTTCTCTGCCCTATATGGTCGTTGTGAGTCAGAATCAACTTGTTATCAGCAGTGGACATTTTCAGAATACCTATTTGGAATATAAGAAGAACCACACAAGAAGCAGGCCACCAGATAAATATGACTGTGGATGTTGCTTCCAAGATCCGTGCTGCCCAGTGGAAAGGGAAATGAGCTGCAAGTGCACACAGTTGACGCATCCCACTGCCGACTGCGAGGCTGGCAGTTTGAGTCCACCCACATTGAAAGGGATATTGAAAGAAAGACCTGGTGATCTACTTCTGAAAAATCACCATCGAAAACCCTGTGAAGCACAGTTCTACCCTGACACCCATGGGATTGGCAGTACTACTCAACCGGGTGCCTAGCAAGACACCATTCTTTGTGGGATTTTTCCTATTTTAATTACCATCCATTGCTTTTTATTTTTTTAATCATTTTACTGAGGGCTCGTACAACATTTATCACAATCCATACGTACATCCATTGTGTCAAGCACATTTGTACATTTCTTGCCATCATCATTCTCAAAATATTTCTTTCTGCTTGAGCCCTTGGTATCAGCTCCTCATTTTTCCCCTCCCTCCTAACCCTTCTCCCTCATGAATCCTTGATAAATTTATAAATTATTATTATTTTGCCATGTCTTACACTGTCCAGCATCTTCCTTCACCCACATTTCTGTTGTCTGTCCCCCAGGGGGTGGTTGTGATCAGTTCCTGCTTTCGACCCCTCCGTCCCTCCACCCTCCCTGTTTCACCGCTCTCACCACTGGTCCTGAGAGGGTCATCTGTCCTGGAGTGCCTCTGTTTCCAGTTCCTGTGTGTACCAGTATACATCCTTTGGTCTAGCTGGATTTGTAAGGTAGAATTGGGATGATGATAGTGGGGAGGAGGAAGCATTGAAACTAGAGTAAAGTTGTATGTTTCATCATTGCTACACAGCACCTTGACTTGCTCATCTCCTCCCTGCGACCCTTCTGTGAGGGGATCTCCACTTGCCTACAGATGGGCTTTGGATCCCCACTCTGCACTGCCCCTCAATCACAGTGATAATAATATTTTTGTTCTTTGATGCCTGATACCTGAACCCATCAACATCTCATGATCACACAGGGTAGTGTGCTTCTTCCATGTGGGATTTATTGCTTCTCAGCTAAATGGCCTCTTTATTTTTAAGCCATTAAGACCCTAGGTGCTATATCTTTTGATAGCCAGGCACTACCAGCTTTCTTCACCACATTTGCTTACGCACCTGTGTTGTCTTCAGCGATCGTGTTGGGAAGGTGAGCCTTATGGAATGCCAGTTTAATAGAACAAGTGTTCTTGCATTGAGGGAGTACTTGAGTAGAGGCCCAATGTTCATCTGCTACGTTAATACTATAAATATATGCACATAGATCGATTATTTCCCCATTGTCATATATAAATATGTTTGCATATGTACATGCCTGTATTTAGACCTCTATAAATGTCCTTTGCCTTCTAGTTCTTTCCTCTATTTCCTTTTACTTTTATCTTGTCCCACTATCATGCTCAGCCTTCATTTGGGTTTCAGTAATTCCTCTCAGTTACATTACCCTTGAACAAGCCCTACCAGGCCTTTTACACCCTCCTCATCACTGATTTTGGATCACTTGTTATTCCATTGTCCCTGGGATTTATTAACACCACTTCCTTTCCCCCACCTCTCCCTCTACTATGTCCCCTGGAACCTTCGGTCCTGTTGTTTTCTCCTCCAGATTGTTTATCCAGACTCTTTTATCTAGACAGACCTGCAGAGATAATACTATGCACAAACCAAGACAGAGCAAAACAAAGCAACAAAAAAGAAAATAGCTCAAGGTCTATTGACATTTAGGAGTGTTTTCTGGTGGAGTCTGATGGAGTGCCACACCATGGCCCCAAAGTCTATTTTTGGTATTCCCTCGAGACGTCCTTGCTCTGCTCCCCTTGCTGTTCTGTTGCACGCCTTTAGTGTTTTGCCTCGGTGTGGTGGGGTCTGATCAGGCATAATTCCCTCACTGTGTATCCAGTGTTGTCCCCTATAGGGCTATGGGCCAGTGAGGGATGTCATGTCTCATAGTGGGGTTGACCATATGGCCCTCTCTAGCTATTGGCTGCTCTGAGCAGGGATATCATCTTCAAGTCTTGGTGGGCCAGGATGTGCTCCACTCTCTCTTCCTCCCCCCTCATTTGCTCCTGTGTGCTCTGATCAGACATGTCCCTCTCCCTGAGCTGTAGCTTCAGTGCTGCCCCTAAGGTAAATTCTTCAGGGGGCAGGGGTGGTTGTCCACATAGTTGGGATTGGGGCCTGTCTCTCAGACCCCTCTACTGGTTCCCTGCTTCATGCCAGTATGTTGCCTTCACATCTTAGAGCACCGCTTTGTAGTCTGGTCCCTCTTTCCCTGAGAAGATATGAATAATACACTCCCCTTGGGGAAGTTAGTGCCCTGTTCCCCAACTACTCATTTGTTTTTGTTTTTTCTCTCTTTCCCCTTCCTTTTTAGTTGTCTACCATATGTATTCCTGGATTTGGTCTGGTCCCTGCCATACTCCCTGAACCTGAACCCAGGAATGTTTATATACAATAGTTTTTTCCCTAAGCCCGTTTTACACTTTTTTTTTTTAAGCTTTCCTCATCAGACTCATATAGTACTTCTCATTTTCTGCTTGGCTTACTTCGCTTAGTATAATTTCCTCCAATTCTTTCCAATGTGCTTCATGCATTCATCACTACTTTTTTTCTTATTTTTTTAATCATTTTATTGGGGGCTCATAGAATTCTTATCACAATATGTTCTTGATCCATTGTGTCAAGAACATATGTACATTTGTTGCCATCATCATCCTCAAAACATTTGCCTTCTATTTGAGCCCTTAATATCTGCTGCTTATTTTCCCCCTCCCTCCCCACTGTCCCCTACCTCATGAACCCTTCATCATTAATAAATTATGATTATTTTGTCATATACTACACTGTCCGATGTCTCCCACCGCCTTCTTCTCAACTGTCCCTCCCCCAGGGAGGAGACTATATGTAGATTCTTGTAATCAGTTCCCCGATCCACCCCACATTCTCTCCACCCTCCAGGCATCGCCACTCTCACCACTGGTCCTGAATGAGTCATCTGGCCGGGGATTCCCTGTGTTTCCAGTTGCTATCTGTACCAATGTACATCCTCTGGTCTAGCCAGATTTGTAAGGTAGAATTGGGATCATGATAGTGGAGGAGAGGAAGTATTTAAGAACTAGAGGAAAGTTATATGTTTCATCGCTGCTACCCTGCACTCTGACTGGTTCATCTCTTCCCCACAACCCTTCACTAAGGGGTGTCCGATTGGCTACCAATGGGCTTTGAGTCTCCACTCTGCACTCACCCACATTTTCAATGATATGATCTTTTGTTCCTTGATGCTTGAAACCTGATCCCTTCGACAGCTCGTGGTCACACAGGCTGGTGTGTTTCTTCCATGTGGGTTTTATTGCTTTTGAGCTAGATGGCCACTTGTTTATCTTAGAACCTTTAAGAACACAGACGCTATATCTTTTGATAGCTGGGCACCATCACTTTTCTTCACTACATTTGCTTACACACACGTTTGTCTTCATTGATCGTATCAGGGAGGTGGGCACCCATTGATATGATTTTTAGTTCTTTCATGTCTGATAACCAGTCCCTTCTGCACCTTGTGGTCAGACAGGCTGTGTGCTTCTTCCATGTTGGCTTTGATGCTTCTCAGCTAGATGGCCGCTTGTTTATCTTCAACGCTTTAAGATCCCAGACGCTTTGATAGCCACGTACCATCAGCCTTCTTCACCACATTTGCTTATGCACACATTTTTCTTCAGCAATCATGTCGGGAATGTATGCATCCTGGAATGCCAATTTAATAGAACAAAGTGTTCTTGCATTGAGTAAGTGGAGGCCTAATTGTTTTATTAGGAGTTCACACAACTCTTATCACAATTCATACATACATCAGTTGTGTAGAGCACATTTGTACATTCATTGCCCTCATCATTCTCAAAACATTTCCTCTCCACTTAAGCGCTTGGCATCAGGTCCTCATGTTGTCCCCTCCATCCCCGCTTCCCCCTCCCTCATGAACCCTGGATAATTTATAAATTATTATTTTGTCATATCTTGCCTTGTCCGACATCTCCCTTCACCCACTTTTCTGTTGTCCACCCCCTAGTAACAAGGTCAAATGCAGATCCTTGAAATCGATTCCTCCTTTCCAACCTACTCTCCCTCTACGCGTCTAGTAGTGCCACTCTCACCACTGGTCCTGAAGAGCTCATCCACCCTGGTTTCCCTATGTTTCTGGTTCCTATCTGCACCAGTGTACATCCTCTGGTCTAGCCAGACTTGCAAGGTAGAAATCAGATCATGATAGTGCAGGAGGATGAAGCATTTAGGAACTAGAGGAAAGTTGTATTTTTCATTGTTGCTACATCACACCTTGACTGGCTCGCCTCCTCCCCTACACCCCTCTGCAAGGGGATTCCGGTGACTGACAAATGGGCTTTGGATCTCCAATCTGCACCCCGCCCCCCTACCTCATTCACTATGGTAAGATTTTTTGTTCTGATGATGCCTGATACCTGATCCCTTCAACACCTTGTGATCGCACGGGATGGTGTGGTTCTTCCATGTGGGCTTTGTTGCTTCTGAGCTAAGTGGCTGCTTGTTTGCCTTTAAGACACCAGACGCTATACCTTTTGATATCCGGGCACCATCAGCTTTCTTTGCCACATTTGCTTATGCACCCATTTGTCTTCAGCGATCATATCATGGAGGCAAGCACAAAATGTTATGATTTTTTGTTCTTTGATGCCTGATAACTGATCCCTTTGGCACCTTGTGATCACACAAGCTGGTGTGCGTCTTCCATGTGGGCTTTGTTGCTTCAGAGCTAGATGACCACTTGTTTATCTTCAATCCTTTAAGACCCCAGACGTTATATCTTTTGATAGCCGGGCACCATCAGCTTTATTCACCACATTTGCTTATGCACCCGCTTTGTCTTCAGCAGTTGCGTTGAAAAGGTCAGCATCACAGAATGTCAATTTAATAGAAGAAAGTATTCTTGCATTAAGGGAGTACTTGAGTGGAGGCCCAATGTCCTTCTGCTACCTTAATACTAAACGTATAAATATATGCACATAGATCTATTTACCCATCCTCATATATAAATATATTTGCATATATACATGTCTTTATCTAAACCTCTATAAATGCCCTTTGTCTCCTAGCTCTTTCCTCTATTTCCCTTGACTTTCCTTCTGTCCCACTATCATGCTCAGTCCCGACCAGGGTTTCAGCAAATCCTCTTTGTTACATTACCCTTGATCATGCCCTACCAGGCCTCCCAGCCCCTCCTCACCACTGATTTAGATCACTTGTTCCCTTGTCCCTGGGTTTGTTAACACCACTACCTTTTCCCCCACCTCTCCTATGTCCCTCCTGAACTGTCGGTCCTGTTGTTTTATCCTCCAGATTGTTCATCCAGCCTATCTTATTTAGAAAGACCAGCGGAGATAATAACATGCACAAAAACAAGACATAAAAATACCAAGGAACAATATACAACCAACCAACAACAATAAATCAATGACAAAAAAAACACAAGAAAGAAAAGTTTGTAGTTAGTTCAAGGATTGTGTGTTGGCCTTTAGGAGTGTTTTCCAGTTCAATCAATTGGGGTACCACACCCTAGCCCCAAAGTCCACCTTCATCATTCCCTGAGGACCTCGCCGTTCCATTCCCTTGCTATTCTGTTGCACCCCCTTAGTGTTTTGCCTCGGTGTGGCGGGATCAGATCAGGCGTAGTTCCCACACTGTGTCTCCAGTGTTGTCCCCGGTAGAGCTATGGGTCAGTGAGGGGCGTCATGTCTCATAGTGGGGCTGGCCATGTGGTCCTCTCTGTGGACTGGCTGCTCTAATCGGGATAATCGTCCTCAAGACCTGGTGGGCCAGGATGTGCTCCACTTTCTCCTCCTCCCCCTTCATCATCACCCATGTGCTCCCATCAGATATGTCCCTCTCCTGGAGCTGCAGATTCAATGCCGTCTTTTGAAATAAGTTCTTCTGGTGGGAGGGCCAGGCGTCCTCTTAGTATTTGTCATCACTGCTTTTTAGTGATGTGTAGTACTCCATTGTATGTATATACCACTGTTTTTTAATCCAATCATTTGTTGGTGGAAATTTGGGTTGTTTCCAACTCCTTGCATTCGGATTTGTACCCTTGTGGAACTGCTGTTCAGGTCCTTTGCCCACCTCCTCGGTGGGCAATTAGTTTTTTTTTCTCTTTGGAAACTAGCAGAGTATTGTAGATTTTAGTAATAAGGCCTTTGTCTGATGTGTCAGGCTAAAGATGTTTTCCCAGTCCGTGGGCTCTCTTATTACTCTCTTGGTGAATTATTTTGATGTACACAGATGTTTTATCTTCAGTGTATCCCACATGTCAATTTGTGACTCATGTGCATTTGTGTCCTTCCCTGTTTCTGCTATCCCATGTATTCCCAGTGCCAAAATTCTCAGATTGCTCCCAGTTCCCTTATTGATGGACCTAATAGTTTGGAGTTTTACCTCAAGGTCTGTGATTTACCTTGAGTTTATTCTTGTGCATGGAGTCAGATAAGGGTCATGCTTCATTTTTCTGCAGGTAGATATCCATTTTTTCCAACACCGCTTGTTAAAGAGGCTACCTGCTTTTGATATTTTGGGGGCTTTATCAAAAGTGAGTTGTCTGTATCCTGATGATTTTATTTCTGGGTTTTCAGTTCTTTTCCAGTAGTCTAAGTATCTGTCATTATACCAATACCTCCCAGTTTTGACCATGATGGCATTATAATATGTGCTAAAGTCAGGTAAAGCAAGCCCTCCCACTGTGTCCTTCTTAGGGAGTCTCTGCTAATTCTGGGCTTCTTCCCTCTCCATATGAATTTGGTAATCAGTTTTTCCATTTCTTTCAAGAAAGATGAGGGTAATTCTCTCAGGATTGCATTAAAGTTATATAGTGCCTAGGAGAGAACTGACATCTTTACTATATTGAGTCTTCTGATCGACAAAAATGGGATATTCTCCCATTTGTTGAATCACTCTTGGTTTCTTGTAATAGTGTTCCATAGTTTTCCTCATATAAATCTTTTGTTCTTTTAGTCTGCTATTTCCCTAGATATTTTAATTTGTGCTTGGCTATTGTGATGGGTACCACCTTTTTGACCTCCTCTTCTGTTATTTTAGCTGATATGTATAGCAGTCCAGTGGACTTCTGTTTGTTGATCTTGTATCCTGCCACTCTGCCCCTTTTGGATCTTTTGGGATTTTCCATTTATAAAATCATGTCATCTACATATAACGATAGTTTTACCTCTTCCTTCCCCAGACGAATACCTTTGATGTCTCTCCTTTGCCTTATGCTGCGAGCTAAAACCTCCAGTACGATGTTAAATAAGAGTGGGGACAAGGGGCATCCTTGTCTGGACCCTTTTTCTGTGGAATTGTGTTCCTCTTTTCTGCATTGACTACCATGTTGGCTGTTGGTTCTTCATATATAGCTTGTATTGTCTTGAGGAATTGTCCTTCCATTCCTATCTCCTGACGTGTCTTAAAAAGGAATTGGTGTTGGATGTTGTCGAATGCTTTTTCCACATCTATCAATATTATCATGTGGTTCTTAGAGTTTTTCATGTCAATGTGGCACATGATACTAATGGTCTTTCGTATGTTGAACTATCCCTGGTATGAATCTTGCTTGGTCATGGTGAATTACCATATATACTCGTGTATAAGCTGAATTTTTCAGCACAAAAAATGTGCTGAAAAACTGGGGTTTAACTTATACGAGGTGTAATATCTCACAGGTGATTGTCGTTCCTCCGCTGTTCATTCAAAGCCCCACTGATACTGCAGGGCTTTGAATGTTTGTTACTCACATCTAACCAATCAGAGCCATCCTATGACATGGAAGGCTCCAATTTGCAGAAGCACCCATAGTGATTCACTTACGCTGGCAGCTGAACTGGTCAGGATGTGTCCGTGGCTGCGCTCCGTCTCTCCCCTCTGGTCTCTGTGTTAATTCACATCCTGCATTTCCCACCCTAGGCTTATACTCAAGTCATCAGTTTTTCTAGTTTCCCAGGTAATAACTAGGTACCTAGGCTTATACTCAGGTCGGCTTATATTCAAGTATATATGGTATTCGTTTTATATACATTTGTATTCTATTGGCAAGTATTTTGTTAACAATTTTTGCATCTGTGTTCATTAAGAATATTGGTCTGTAGTTCTCAATTCTTGTAGGATTCCTGCCCTGTTTGGGTATCATATTTATACTTGCTTCAAGAGGTTGCCGTCTTTTCTAGGTTCTGGAAGATTTTGTGTAGGATTGGTGTCATTTCTTCCCTAAATGCTTGGTAGAATTGTCCTGTGAAGCCATCTGGTCCAGGGAATTTGGGGTTGGTAATCCCTTGATATCCTTGTCTATTTCTTCTATTGCTATGGGTCTATTGATATTCTTGATGTTCCTCTGGGAAATTCGAGGGAGGGATTGTTTTTCAAAATTTGACCATGTCTTCCAAGTTGTTGAATTCATTGGAGTACAGTCCTTCGTAATACTCTTTAATTATCATTTTGAATTCATTAGAGTCTGTTGTAATGCCCCCTCTTTCATCCCTCATTCTTGCTATTGAAATTTGTTCCCGTCTTTCTTTGGTTAGGTTTACCCACGATATGTTGATTCTGTTTATCTATTCAAAGAACCAACTTTTAGCAGCATTAATTTTTTCCATAGTTTTCTTATTTTCCCTCTCCTAAATCTCAGCCCTGATTTTTATTATTTCTTTTCTTTTGCTATTAGCACGATGGTGCTGTTGACTCAGCCCTAGTTGCTGTAAATTTTGTGCCAGCATATCAATCATATGGCTTTCTTCCTTTCTCAGGTGTGCATGTATTGCTGTGAAACTTCCTCTGATAACTGCCTTTGCTGTGTCCCATAAGTTTTGGTACGTCTTATTCTCATTCTCATTGGTTTCTAGAAATTTCCTAATTTCATCTATGATCTGAGCCAGTACACACTCCTTTTTCAGTAGAGAGTTATTCATCCTCCAATTGTTTGCCTTGTTTTATTCATCTTCCTTTTGCTGATTTCCAGCCTTATGGCACAGTGGTCAGTGAGAGAAGTCTATATGATATCAATGTGCTTAAATTTATGCAGATTTGACTTATGCCCCAGCATGTGGTCTATCTTCGAATATGTGCTATGTGGGCTTGAAAAGAATGTGAAATATTTTGTATTTTCATGAAAAGCTCTGTAAATATATATCAGGTCAAATTGACTAATTGTAGTGTTTAGATCTCTGGCCTCCTTGTTGAGTTTCTTTCCCTGTGATATTTCTTTCTCAGAGAGTGGTGTATTGAAGTCACCTACTATAATTGTTGAGGCTGTGACTTCCTTTTTCATATTTTGAAGCATTTGTTTGACGTATTCAGCAGGTCTGTCATTTGGGGAATATGTTTACAATGCTTAGTGGTTCTTTGCCTACTGCTCCCTTGAGCATTATATAGTGTTCCTCATCTCTTTTTATGGTTTGCACTTTGAGGTCAGTTTCATCCAAGATTACGATTGCAACCCTTGGTTTTTTTTTAATTGCTGTTTCTTTGGTATGTTTTTCTCCAGCATTTGATTCTCAGCCTAGTTTTGTTTGTAGTCTTGACATGTGTCTCCTGTTGGCAGCAGATTGATTAGTTGTATTTCTAAACTAGTCTAAACTAGTCTGCTAGCCTCAGTCTTTTAATGCCTGAGTTTAGTTCATAGATATTCAGGGGTATTATTTCCATCCGTGGACTCTGTGATGTCATCTTACACCTTTTGTGTTGGGTGTTTTCCCACCTCCCTTTCTTTTTAATGTAGTGTGTGTGTGTGTGTGTGTGTGTGTGTGTTTCATTCTTGACTTCTTTTCACCCTTAATCCAATGCTATCTTGGGGGCTGTTTTCTCTTTGTTTCCCTCTGGGTGAGGTTGTTCTCTGTGGCAGTCTCTTACTTATGCTAGGTGAGTGCTGTTCTTCTGCCTATACTGGATCGACAAGGATCCAGGCTGGGTTTCTTCTAATGTATTCTTTGAGTTTTTCCTTCTCTAACAAGACAATTACTTTTTCATCTATCTTGATCAGTAATTTGGCTGTGTAGAGTATTCTTGGGTTTGCATTATTTTCCTTCAATTTTTGCAATGTTACTCAACAACTCTCTCCTCTTCTTCATAGTGTTCTCTGATACCCTGTTTCCCCGAAAATAAGACAGTGTCTTATATTAATTTTTGCTCCCAAAGATGCACTAGGTCTTATTTTCAGGGGATATCTTATTTTTCCATGGAGAAGAATGTGGTACACGTTTATTGTTTATTGTTTTATTAAAAGAGACCTCGTACTACCTGTCTGCTCTGACTGCGCTGCAGCCAATAGTGAGCTGCGTGGTGGTGCCCACCACTATGATCCAGAGTCCAGAGTTACGGTAGCTTCGGGGGTGCTGATTTTTGGGGAGGTCTTATTTTTGGGAGATGCCTTATATTTCAGCCCGAGGCAAAACTGTAAGTAGGTCTTATTTTGGGGGGATGTCTGACTTTTGGGGAAACATGATAGGTCTGAGCATATTCTTATTTGGGAAACTATGTGATTGCTTGTTTTTCCCTAGCTCTTCTCATGATTTTCTTCTTTTCCTCAAAGTTGGATAGTAAGTATGATGTGCCTTGATTTCTTCTTGGGTTTCAATCTGACTGGTGTTCTTTCAGCTTCCTGAATGGTTGCCAGGTTTTCATTCATTAAGCTCGGGAAGTTTTCCTCCAAGAATTTCCTCTCTGTTGCAGTTGACTTCTTTGTGGTGTCTTCCTCTGGTAATCCAATAATTCTAATGTTGTTCCACTTCATAGCATCAGACCTAGCTTTTAGGTTCTCTTCATCTTCACTAATGATCTTATTAGATTTTTGTTCGCATTTAAAGTCTCCTTGGCTGTCCTCTAGGTCACTGGTGCAATTATCTGCCTCCTCCAGTCGATTCTCGTGGTCTGCGTGTCTGCTACTAGTTTTTGTTATCTCTTCCCTGATCTCTTGTATTTCCCTTTGGTGTATGGACTTAATCTCCTCTTTCATTTCATCTTTTTTCTGTATTGTTTTTCTCATATCCTGTATTACAGCAAGAAGTATTCTGAAAAATTCTTTATGTGGCAGATAAATATCTGCTTCTTCTATGCATGTCGTTCGGTTCAGGACATCTCTGCCATTGAAGTTTGTTTCTCATGTTTTTTTGTTGAGGTCATTGGGCCTGATTGCTGTTTGTTTTAGAGGAGCCAGGTGCCATTTTTCAGGGAGTCAAAGAGCACTGGCTCTCTCTGGGAGACTCGTAGGAAAGCTTCTTCGAACTGCTACAGCTAATTTCACTATGGAATTAGCCAACCACTTTATCCTCCTGTGGCTTCACTCTTTCCCTAGTCAACAAGTTGGATGGGCCTCTCCGGAGATGCTGGTTGGGTTGTTGTGGATCCACGAGGATGGTGCTTTACTGGGTGATCTCACAAGAATCCATGATGGTGTGGCCCATGACGGCTTGGGTTGCCACAGGTGGCATGCAAAGGTGCCCGCTGCAACAGGAGTGTCACAGAAATCTGGTTGGTTGCCTGCTTTGGTATAGAGCACCGTGAATGTTGGGCGGAATTTCCCTGATCAGGTAGATCACTGCATAGGTTAGGCAGAGGTTCCCACTGCTCCGTGGAAAGCTGGTGAGTGTTTGATAAGCTTTCTTAGTCTGTGAGGCACTACAGCAGGCGGGAGGAAGCTCCCTCAGTAACGTGGGACCACAGAGGATGGATAGGAGCTCCCCAAGGCACACAGGCAGGATTTCCCCCAAAGAAGGGGTGCCGAATTTCTCCAGCCATGTCTTAAGCACTACAGAGGACCGGCAGGTGGGCTTTTCCAGGGAAGAAGTTGGGCAGGATATCCCCTGTTGGAGTGTGGGTGGGCTTTCCCAGCTTCCGGTTATGCTGCAGAGGGAGGAGCTCGCCCAGCAGGGTTGAGTGCAGGCATTAATGCCCTAGGCTAAGGGTAGTGGTCAGGATGTTGGCAGTGCTGTGTGAGAGAAAGGGGAAGAGAAAAAGAGATGGAAAAAAACAGCCCACTGAGACAGGGAGATAGGGGGGAATAGAGAGAAGAGAGGGAAACTGAAGCATCAATATAAATGAACCTGATCCTTGACCATGGGGCTGCAGGGGTTTAATCCCTGCCCTGAGATGGTGTCAAACTGTGGCTGTGTTGAGATAAAGCCCCTGTGTTGGCTACAAATGATCCTGGCTCCAGCCAAGGCAGTGGCCGGGCCAAGGTAAGGTGACCAGATTTTAACATTGGTATAGCGGGACACCATTGATAAAACTCATATCCTGGTGAAATTGCCACATGGCAGCCGAAAACCGTACATACCCTCACTTGTTGTCCATTCTTTCCAAAAATTGGGACTTTTTAAAAACACCATAGACACGAGAAAAAATGTTTAAAAAGCGGTACGTCTGGTCACCTTAGGCTAAGGTCAAACCCTAGCTGGCCTCCATTGTGGTAAGCCAAAAGACCCAGCTCCTTAAAACCTATTGGATCTCTGCCTACTTATCTTTCTGATGCTCCTTCTGCGACCTGGCGGTGTGGAATTTCCCTCTTAGTGACTCTCCTGCACAGATTTCTGTGGAGTTCCTCTGCTATGTGTTACTCAGTCGCCATCTTCCTGGAAGTCTCTACCATCCATTTCTTAACAGATTTTTGTGAGAACTTTTTTTTCTCTCCCACTTAAAATTAATATACTTTTCCCCTCAAGAGACTGTAATTTACCTTTGTAAATTACAGAAAAAGGGCTTCAAAAATTCATGGAAAATTCCTTTACCTTTTAATCCTATTTCCATGAGCTATTTGTGACTCACTCATACATGTTATTCCAGTTACTATGGCTCCATAAGAAATTATCGCCAACACTTAATGGCCTAAAATAGCAATTAAATATGCTCATAGATTTTATATTTTGTGGGAAGGAACTCAGACATAGCATAACAAACATGTTTCTTCTCTGCCCTATGATGCCGGGGCCTCAGCTACACACCTTACTGGCTAGACCAGAAATGTCTGAAAGCTCGCTTACCATGTGGCTGCCTGATGGGCCAGTTTGGGCTTCTTCACAGTTCAATGTCTAGTGTCCCTCCAGAGTACGTTTCCTAAAGGAGAAACCAGGTAGAATCATACTCCTATAGTCCCTGGGAGCACTGCTGCCGTATTCATTAGGTCTGAAGAGTCCCAAGTCCCCCATCCCCAGGTGCACAAAAGGGAAAGTGACCACACACCTCACATTCCTTCACGAAGGGATCTAGGGTCCCTGAGTAAACCGCATGGAGTGCATAGCTGACCTCTGGCTACATCAAGGAGAAGAATCCTACGTAGCTCCATCAATCAAGGCCGATTGCCACAAAATAGAGATCAGGCATGCCTCCACCCTCCATCATTCTTTACCCTTTTCTGATAGTAACTGTTTCTTCCACAGCATTCTACTTTTGTGCTGTGTTCTATAATCCATTGCACTGGTCTCACAGAGCTCACAGGCAATACTCACAATTAAGGGAGCTTTTTAGAGAACTTAATGGGTTACTACAAGCCAAGATCAGAAAACACTAAGGATACACTCATTGGTCCACAGTATCTTCTCGCCTCAATCAAGTCTTTCTCTAGTCCTTAGTCTCTGTGTTGCTCTTCAATTCTGTCTCGTGTCTCCTTGCCTCAGCCTCTGACTTTGCCTTGTTCTTTCAGTCTGTCCAGTAATTTCTGTTTCACAGCCTCTGGTTCCTCTTGTCTTTAGACAGAGATCTCATTTGTTCTCCACTGGTAGTTCTTTATCCCTTAAGTTCATGGGATTCCTCTCTGTTCCTGTTCTAAGATAACACATCCCTATGGCCAGGGAAGTGGCAACGAAAATGAACCAGTCCACTCTGTTTTGTGTTAGACATGCCCTATTTGCAAAGTCCCACCTAATCATCAATGGGAATCACAAAGACCTAGACAGAAGAGCCATGCCAAGAGACTTCACACCACGATAGTCCCACAGACAGGTGCTTCTTGCCTTCTTACCCTTAAATCTACAAGTGAGAGCTGTGTCTTGGGAGATTCGCCTCTAAACCCTGGCAACCAAGTGTGCTTTTTACAGTGCATTTCCTCAACTCCTGTGCAGACAGACCACTGCAGCCAGGTGCTGATTCAGGGCAGCCTCCCAGCATTGCCTGTCTGTCCTGCAGCCCCCACTCTATGTGCCTCATTGGGCCTCAGCCATCCATGTGGCCTTTCTGCTCTGCTGGGTGGCATTTTGTTTTAAGATGATGGCAACGCCTTGACAGTCAAAGCTGCAGAACCCTCTGGAGAAAGGACACCAGTGAGTTGCTTTTCTTGCCCACACCCCATCACTGTGGTGGACTTGCACACATTCCTGTTGAGTCAGATGTTGGTGATCTGCATTTCTCCTCCACATTCACTTCACTTAAAAAAAAATTTAGCCCCTGCTATGATTCTAGTGATAGAAGGTCATGTAGGATTTAAGAAAGCTGAATTATCCCTGTCATGTTTAACTCACTGCATAGTTGGAAACTTATAGTTTGAATGTTACATGTTTGCTGTCAGGAATTGAATTTCCTTTCCACTGGGCATCCTGCAGACCCTGCGGTGCTGCATTGCTCCTTGGACCTTGCTGTGTAGCATGGGGATTGCAGGGCCATCTCTACTCTGCTTATGGGACCTGCAGGACCGCAATGATGAGTTGCAGGCTGCGCTGGAAGGCCTACAGACATGGATGCACAAGACACAGAGTAGCCCATCTAGTTTCCGGCCAGATGGATGCCTGCCCCCAGCAGATTGCTCCGAAGGTAGAGGATCTTCTTGGGGAAAGGGTGGAGTCCTTGTTCCAGCAAACTGGGCTATCTCTCAGACCTACCCGTAGTTTGTGTCATGGGCCACTTCCAAGCATCATAGGGTATATTGAGGCACAAACACCTGCCCCAGACACACGGGCACCACCCGGCTGAGTTCCTTGTAGCTGGGAATTTATGGAAGGGGATGGGGGCTTTATCAACTGTAATGAAATGGCAGCAGTTATGTGATCTCACAATGACCTCATGAGAGGCATGTCCATCACTCGTAGATGTTCCAAAGCCACCTCCAGAGTTGTGATTAAGATGAAGGGACTTGGTGGTGAGGTTTCAGCATAGGCTAGAGACAGAGAGAGTGAGGGTATGTGACAGTAAATAAAGGAGCTATATTTCCTTTGCCCAGGTCACAGACCAGTCTCTATACAGATTGTCCTCTGAGCTGTAAGCTGGTTGATGTGAAAACTCTTTTAATAAAAGAGATAAATTATATCTAAAACATATTAATGACTCCCTGATGTTCAGAGAGAGCTTGAGATTTGTCCCCTTGAGTGTCAGAATTCGTCAGAATAGACCTGTGCCAGCGGCGCCTGTGCAGGACACAGGTCAAGCACTGGAAGCAGTTGGGACCTGTGTGCATAGGCGTGCATATCTGCTTAAAAGTAGATATCTCTGGCTTCAGGATCCTCTTAGTGCTGAGGTTTATGACAAATTCCACCTACAGTGTAGACTGTGTTTGATTAATCTCAGCTCCTTCAAAAGACAAGAACAAGGAGGTAACACAGCTGCCCTAGAGTTTTGTCATAGTCCTGTATAGCCAGGGGTTGGTTCTTGGATCAGTGCCCCCAACTGTGCATCAGCAGACACCGTGGCAAGTCTCTCAGCCCTGCTGCCAAAGCTCTGATACACAGGGAGATCTGTGGACACTGACAGGCCACGCCCTCACCCCAGGGAGATCTGTGGACACTGACAGGCCACTCCCTCACCCCAGGGAGATCTGTGGACACTGACCTGTGGATCTTTGGCAGTCGAGCATTTTGCATCCTCCTCCCTCCCAGTTTTGTAGTGCTCTAAAGCTATTTATTTAATAAAATGTAAATGAATTATAGCTAAAAGAGCCAACCTGGGAACCTTAAGTTTTCTCTGAATGTGGGTACAGCGTCTTTGGACCCCAACATAACCTGCTCACCTGCAAATGGCAGATTGGTGTCTTGAAATCCTGTGAGTCAACAGCCAAAGGCCATTAGACTCATTTGGGAAATGTGGGATGGAGCCTGACACAGCCAGCTGCACCACATCCAGAGATGCCAAGGGTGCTGTGACATCCATTTAAGGCATCCTACGTATTCTTCCACACAACAGACAGGTCAGCCATCCCCAGGGAAATGGACACTGTGTCCCCTCAACTACACAGAATTTATGGCCCTCAGCACGAACCACTGACCCAAAACCTGGGAGACAAGGCCCTGAAGTCTTGGGTCTGCTCGAGACTGGGGACTGCGGCACCAGATCACAGACCTAGGCTTCATGCCATCGCTAATGAAACCTAGCAGTTTCACAATGTGGCCTTTTTATGTACTGTCCTCCCATCCCTCTGATGGAAACCATTTTAGAAGCAGCACCAAGGCTCAGTTGACCCTTCCGATGTTTGTCTGCTGCTGAGAGAATAGTAAGAAGCTGGGTTGCAGTAAGCCTAGTGATGTGGACTGTCCAGCCTCACGGACCTCCTGTCAGCCCAGGTGACTGCGCAAGTTGACAGTTCTCAGTTTCCAAGGCAAAGTAATTCTTTCCAGAGGTTCTCATTCAGGTTTTTGTCTTGTCCCTTATGTCAAAGTTTGTCACCATTTTCAGGGTGACAATGAGAGTAGAGGATGACTTTGCCACGTCCCATCCTTGACACTGCAAAATGAAGACGGAGTCATGGCATAAATGCAATTCTGAGTCTCAGACCAGCTCTCTTCCAAGCCCTAGCAACACACATAGTTCAAAGATGTGCCTTGTGTGCCTGGTGTGCGGAGTGGTGATTCAGGTCGGAAAGTGAGTCCTTGCAGTGCTCTCAAGCACCATTCCTCATTCCACACGTATGGAATGTGCCTGACTGCTTTATTTATTCATTTATTATTATTATTATTATTATTATTATTATTATTATTATTATTGTATTTTAAAATCATTTTGTTGGGAGATCTTACAAGTATAACATTCCATAGTTAAATCACATCAAACAGTGTTGTACAGTTGCTACCACAATCCGTTTCAAAACATTTTCTTTTTCTTGAACTCCTTGATATCTGCTCCCCATTTATTCCCTCCTTTGCCCACCATACCCCGCCCCAGGAAACCTTACTTTATTTTTTTCCATATCTTGCACATCCAATATATCCACTCACATACAATTCTGTTGTTCAATCCCATTGAGTAGGGTTATTCAGTCATCAGTGCTCTCAGCTCCCTGTTATCTCCTCCCCCCTTCCCGTACCCTCAGGGAACCGTTACTCCATTTATTGTTTCTGAAGGGTTATCTATCTTAGCTTTCATGTATCAAATGATATTAAATATACGATGAACCTACATCAAATCTGATATGATTAAAGAGGCAAAACAAATAAAAACCATAATCATAAGGGGAGGGAATATTAAGGAACTAGAGGATAATTATGTAGTTCATCAGTGCTATACCACACCCTGGATTTATCATCCCTTCCTGTGTCCCTTCTGAGCGTGACTGTCCAATTACCAGAGGGGCTGTGATTTCTGGGTCTCTACTACATCCATGCCCCTTCACATCAATTTGGTTGCTTATCTTTTGAACTTCTGATACCATTTCTCCTCAACACCTCATGATCACACAGGCTGGTGTGCTTCCTTGTGGGCTGTTTCTTACCTGCTAGTTGGGCACTTATTTAACTGCAAAGCATCTAAGACCCCATATGCTATTAATAACCAGGCACCATCAGCTTTTTTCAACCACATTTGCTTATGCACCCATTTTGGCTTCAGCAATCATCTGACCAGTTTATCGAGCAACACACAGACTTACTGCCATCAAGTTGATGCCAACTCATAATGACCCTATAGGACATGGGAGACCTGCCCCTGTGGGTTTCTGAGACTGTAACTCTTGATGGTGGTTTCAAACTGCTGACATTTCAGATCACAGTCCAATGCATAAACACCATGCCACCAGAGCTCCTACATATCCTGAAACCCAGCATTATTTGTGTGATATAATAATGTGGAGGAGGAGGAGGCCAATTTGAAGTCTTTAGCTAATAAACAGGCCATGAGGTGTGTCTGGCCACCTTCACACACAGTGAGGCTCATTCCCAGGCATCACACTGCCCAGAGGCATGTGTCACCAGGTCACCCCACTTCTTCCATCTCCCCACCTCCTCTATGATCCTGGCATCACCAGGGAATAAACTTGAAGTGAAGTACAAGGGGGCCTTACATTCATGGACAATTCCATTATCTTTTTCTTCCGTGTTCTGGAGGTTTTTTGAAGTCCCTTCACACGATATCACTGCCACTTTGTAGGAACTTGAAGGGTGTGATGGGCTGCAGGAGCCTCCTGAGCAATCTGTTCTGGTGAAAGTGTGAAATGGTTCTAAATGAGTGTTTCCTAACGTGGGCAATGCTGCCCCCTGGGGGGCACTGGAATAATCCGTGGGAGCTGCCAAAGCAAATAACCTACACCCTATCCTGGATTAGGGATGGGCTATTGTATAAAAGTTAATTGCCAGAGGGTTGCTGGGTAACTATTTTTCTGAAAATTGGACAGCTGACCAAATAAGTTTGAGATCCTTTATTCTACATGGATACAACATAGCAGATCACCAGTGATGCGTGCTGTTGTACGCCAGTGCGGCAGGACTCCACCATCACTGCCTTTCCCTTGAAAAAGCACATGTAGAATCTGTGCTTTGTTGTCCCTTGGGAATAGGAAAGCTGTAAGAAACCTGTAATGTCCTCACTGAGCTAAGCTGAGATTTCCTCTTCTTCGCAGGCTTTTTCACATGCGTTACAGATCCTACTCCAGTGAGCCTCGAAACGGAACTCATGATGGAGCAGGTGAAAGAACGTTACCAAGACGTCAAGAGCCAGCTGGAGACGAAGGTAGGTGTGAGGGGTGCCCGAGGGGGAGCCTGGGGCTTCCTTTTGTGCACAGAGAGCCGTGCTTAGTGCTGACCCTTCTCCAGGCAGCTGCCTTGGATTTCTCTGGTTGGTGAGCGGGGGCACTAAGAAGACAGTTTGAGGGAAATACAAGCAGAAATGACTGTCAGTGCCTGGCCCAAAGTCGCTGGGGGCTGGCATGCTGAGTGCAGCCCTGCCAACTGCTGTGCGGGAATTCACACCACCTACCTCATTCTTAGCATAACTTATCCTTGGCTTTGCCTCTCGTGGGATGCTGCATAGTTTCTCAGCCAGGATTACCCTGGCTGACAAGGTCTTCTCAGATGAAGTTAGCTCCTGCCTCTCCTTAAATGGTGACTAAGAGAATGTCCGCACACAGTTGCCATGTGCCGCGTTCATTCTACTTTCAGGACTCAGAGAGCCAGCCACCCTGTTTCCATCGGGACCTCTGAGCTCCTGGGTGCAAGTTACTTACCTAAACGGAGCTTGCCAGCCAACGGCCAGACAATATCTTCTCCCACGGGAGGTTATCCAACTGGTCCAGACAAGGCTGTGCCTACATCTTGAGCACTGAGTCTTGGGGATGTCACCGCTGCCTTTTCATCCCTGACTTCTGCAGGCCTCAGCTCCTTGGCATGCCCGACAACCTTGCTGTTTCCATGTCATATTGTCAGGGGCTAATGTTTCTCTTTCCAGGTAAACTACAAGCAGGAAATTGAACTAATGAAGAAAAACTTTGAGAAGGAGAAAAGGGAAATGGAGCTTATGTTCAAAAGTGAAGTCAGCATGCTAGAGAGCCAGAGAGCAGACCTGGAGGCGCTCCATGCACAGTCTCAGGATGCCCTTTGCAGCCTGCAGGGGCAGCTGTGGGAGATAAGGAGTGGGGGCCCACATTGCCCCAAGGAGTTGGCCACCTTAGCTCAGTGGCCAGACGAGAAGCTACGCCTGAGACACCAGCACGGACTACCACAAATCAGGTCTGCTGCCCTGTTTTCTTCTGGGTCCTCCTTCAGTCTGAAGTTCTTCCCAAAAACCCACATTAGATATTTAATTCAGGAAATGACTCAACTGCAGTGCATGCTAAGTGGGTAGTTTTTCTCTGGCCACAGAGAGGAAGGTAGGAAAAAATAGGGCTTTGTATGAGTTGTTTTAACTTAAATTAGAAATATATATATTAAAACTTAAGTTATGAAGTAATTTAGTTTGTAGACTACTTTTAACACATTCATATTTATTTTCTGCCTCAGACTTCTCTGTAGCAAAGGAACAAAGTAGCAAAGCATCTTCCTTATTTAATGTCATGTTCTAATTTTCCAGTGCACGCGGTAGCATGTGGGCAAATGGAGAAAAAGGCTAAAAGCTCCTTTGCAATAGGGAGGCCAGTTATCTGCGAAGGTAGCTTTTCAAAGCTGTCCTAAGCGAAAGGAGCCCTGCTGGGGCTTTGGGTTAGCATCAGGCTGCTAACTACAAGATTGGTGATTCCAACCTCCCAACTGCTTTGTGAGAGAAAAACAGACTTGCTCCTCCAAGAAGAGGGACCATCTGAGAGCCTCGGCAGCAGTTTGCTCCATCCTGCAGAGCATAGGAGTTAGAATCGGTTTCATGGCAGCGAGTTGCTGTGTCATCACAAAGAAAAGCAATGAAAGATTTCTTTGGAAAACTGAGCGTATCAAGGAGGTTTCACTTAGTGGAATGATAACTGGTTGCTGCCAGCCCATGCCTATTTATCATGACCTCACTCTCCCACAGAGAATCTTGGCCCTCGCCAACTTGGACACCAAGCGGGCTAGAGCCCTGCTGACCAGACCTGCAAAGCCTCCTTGGGAAGCATTCTTAGCTGGGAACATGGCTCGGGTTAGAAGTGGCACTACGATGACCACAGTGGACCAAGCCATCTCCCGTGTCCTGTGACCTGGGGAGGTTGATGATCCCAGAGCCAGTCTGCCTTTCTGTCATGGTGCAAGGAAATTGAGGCAGCTTGAGTATGGGCGGTAAAGAAAATCCTGGACTACTGAATTGTACCCTCTTCTGTACCCTGCCTTTCTGTTCCCCAAAAGATGACCACACAGTGGCCTCAGACCTGGGCGTTGCAATAACACATACTGCCCGCTAGGATGATCCAGAGCTTCCTCCTGAGAATTTTGCTTCATAGTATCTGAACCTGTGAACTGTCTGGTAAAGGGCGGGCTACTGTCCAGAACACCTTATAGACCATTGCCACTATTCCCAAGCCCTCTCAGGCTCTAAGAAGCAGCAAAGGGACATGTCTGGTCCCAGGAGTTTCCTTAACTGGCTGGAAGGCTGCTCCCACCCCCATTCCCACCCCATGTCATGATTGTGAGTCGAGCCATATTGCATGACTCTGATGAGCTGAGTTACTCTTGTTCTCCCAGGCTGACTGCTCTCAGCTGGGCCTCACTCCACCGCAGTGTTATTTTCCTGGGGCTTCTAAAGGCCTCTTTCCTAGATGTTTAAAATACTTTTTAGAGTAATTTCGACTAAAGGTACTTTTTTTTTTCACTAAACTTTAGGCCAGTACTGCCCAATACAGCTTTCTGTAGTGATAGACATATCTTGTGTTTGCCTGCCCATTACAGGAGCCACTGGCCACATGGGGTCACTGAAAGTGACTGATGTGACCAAGAATCTGAGCTTTGATTTTATTCCATTTTAATCCGTCTAAATGTAAATTTAGTCCCATTTGACAAGTCGTGTCTGCTGCATTATCAACTAGATCCTGTGCATGCACTCTCTGAGCGCAGCTGGCACGAGTAGCGAGGAGTTGTGCACTTAGAACATGCGCTTGGGCAGGCCTTTCTAACCCTGTGATACATGTGACATTCGTGTTTCTGAGCCAGGTCCATGTGAAAGTTTCTGTAGAAAGGGGGCAAAGGCTGAACTGAGCCAGGAACTCCTGTGGATGGAAGCAGCGCACTTGTTACAGCAATGGGACTGTAAAAAGAAAAAGATGCTTCAGAGGCAACTGCAGCTAGTGACAGACATGGGAGCCCAGCTGGACTTGGACAAGGGATAGAGAAGAGAGGCAGAAGGAGATGCTAGCCCAGTGCAAGAAGCAGCAATGCAAGTTGGGTGGGGGGTGGAGGGTGGAGGGTGGCAGGGAGGGCTGATGAGTAAAGAGCAAGCTAAAATTTGCAAAGTGTTTGCACTTGAAAAGTTAGAAACCACATATAGGAAGCAATTAAAAGGGCTTTCCCTGGAGGCAGAGGGGCTGAAAGCCTTCTTGAAGGAGGGAAAGGCAACTGCCTCCAGGCCTGCTGAGGTCCACAGAAGTCAGAAAGGAGACGGGACCAGCAGGGTCAGAACGTGGAGAGGCTGAGTTCCTGCGTATGCCAGGGAGGCATCTCACTGCAGATCCTGTCCAGAGCCCGGTCCCGAGAGCAGCCCCACAGCCCAGAGGACCCTCTGCATAGCTCACTATCAGGGCCATCCCATCTTGGTGAATGATATAGAGGTGGCTCCTGCTCCTTTAGAGACATGGGTGATCTATGCTATCCCCTAGAGGGGCAAGGCCCATGTTCCTGGAGAAACCCGTACCTTTGGCTAGCAGCCTTGCTGGTCAGAAGCAAAGATCATCTGAGCAGCAGGAGTCCAAAGCCACAGAGCAGCCCTTACTGGACATGGCTGGACACAAGCTGCCCCTCTAGGAGCCTCTGTGTCTTGGAAGGTGAGCATGGGGTAGGGACCACTAGGACAGGACAGCAGAAATTAGAAGAGGCTGTACCGATAACAGAAGGTAGAAACTGTGCTGGAGAGAGAAAAGAATGACATGAAAACCAGGCTCCTACAGCTGGAAGATAAGCTTCTGGCTAGGGAGAAAGAAGCAGACTCGAGAGAGAATAACAGGTTTGCCCTCTATCCATTCTTAAACAAGTGGAACTGAGTCATCTCAGTCCCTGATGACTTGATTGCATAACCCCCTTTCCTCCTAGCAGGCTGGTAGACTCGGCACCAGGAGAATACCACGTAGCCCAGGTGTGCCCAAGCTTACAAGCCCAGTCTGGCCTGTACTCGGGCCGTGGTGTTGCTAGGTGCTGTGTGAATGCGAAAAGAGAAATTTTCCATACAGAAACCCCCAGAACTTCACCAAGAGGACTGCTGTGGCTTAGACTCAGGTTTTCACTATCTCTGTCGGCAGGAAATCTGTGCTTGTCTCACGGGGCCCACGAAAGACTGCCCTGAACCCCATTTCATTCCTTTGGGGTCTCTGAAGGTCTCTGCCTGCCAGCTCCAAGCACCTTCCTTTAGTCCCACTGTGTGTATTTATTGAAAGTGTCCTTGGCGCAGATCTACTGCTTCGTGAATTCTGTGAGAGCCCCAAGAACTGACTGGGACACTCAGATGTTGGCCGCAGAAGCCAATGCCTTCTAGAGAAAGCTGAGCTGAGAGGGAGTTCTTAATTCCACCAGCTGGGCAGGCTGCTTGAAAGGCCACAGGTGGAACTGGCCTTCTCGCTTGAGGACTTTGGCTGGCAAATGCTCTATCTCAAAAGCCTGGGATATAGGAAGGCCTTTCCCAATATTTTCCATAGATGGGCCCATGTCCCTGAGTGGCTTAAAACAACACAGATTTAATATCTTACAGTTCTAGACGCTACAGGTCAGAAATAGGTTAAAATTTAGCTAATTTCTTGACAGCTTAGTTGCATGTTAGCTAGAACTGAGTGCTAAATTGTACTCTAATCGAGGAGTCATCAGGGTTGTGCCCCTTCCAAGGGGTTCTAAGGAGAACCCATGTACTTACTTTTTCCACCTTCTAGAAGCCACTCACATTTCTTGACTCGTGGCCTCTTCCACTTTTCAAAGCGTCCAATGGCTGGCTGAATCTAAGGCTGTGCCTCTTCTGCCTCTTTCATTTAAAAGGACCCTAGTCTGTACAATAGGCCCACTAGAATAGTCCAGAATAATCTCATTATCTCACAGTCAGCTGATCAGCAGACTTAATTTCATCTTCAACTGTAATTCCCCTTAGCCATGTAACATAATATTCACAATCGGGAATTAGAACATGAATAATGTTTTACCAACTGCCATCGAGTTAATTCTGACTCATATCCACCCCAAAGGGCAGAGTAAAACTGATCCCTAGGGTTTGTGAGGCTATAAATCTTGATAGAAGCAGAAAGCCCCATCGTTCTCCTTTAGAGCAGTGAGTGGGTGGGTCTTTTAGCTGCTGGCTTTCCAGTTAGCAACCTAGAGTGAAATGCAGATGAATACAATACCAACTGCACCACCATGGCTTCCCAGAACAGTCTTTAGGAGGTCATTAATCTGCCAACCACAGCAGTGATCTGGATGTTTTTTATCTCTGATACATTCATGATCACATATCTTTGGTGTATTTAGGTGTGTATTTTTTAAAATATTCTAATGTTATATGCAATAAAAAAGTGTACTGCTATGATTTTATAAGAAATTGATCAGATCGTTTTACCAGCACCCAAAACAAGAAATAGAACCCTCCTGGATTCCCCACACATAGCCAGTATCCTGACTTCTAACTCCTTAATTTTGCCTGTTTTTGCACTTTATATAAAAGAAGCATACCATCCGTCCTTTCTTACCATATGTTGTTTGTGAGATTCTTCCATATTGTTGCTTAGAGCTATAGTTATTTCATTTGCACTTTATTTTTCATTCTCTTGCCTGCATTTTTCTACTGCTATGAAAGTTCTGGGTCAATGCAATATGTTTGTATGGAATGGAATTTTTTAGATTTTAAGATATAATAATGTTTACCTTTTTATTGACATAAGAAACAATGTGTCTTGTGCAAAACTCAACTACAACTCTTTTTTTAATGAAGTTTTTATTGTGAATTAAGGTTTACAGAGCAGATCATACTTTAACACTCTGCAATTCATACATATTTTGATGCCATTCATTCATTCCAGTCCCCTTAATGTGCCCTCCCTTAGTCCACGACTTCCCTGTTTTCTATGTCCTTTTCTCCTCCTTTCCTAGCCTTCTGTCTTTGGGTGAATGCTCCCCATCTCATTTTAACGGTTGACTTTTCTAACACAGTAGTGAGTTGAAGTCCAGACCCAAGGGAGCACGGTCTTAGGGGCCCTACCAGACGCTGTCTGACCAGTAAGCCTGGTTTCTTTTAGGATTTTGATTGACAGGTTCTTCTTCTCTTTCCAGGACTCTCTAGTGTGATTTTATGCAGAGCTGGTGGTGGTGGCGCCAGGTATCACCCCGTTCTTCTGGGCCCAGGATTGTGGAGACCGGTGTTCTCACTGTCCCTTCGACTAAGTGTTTTCCCTGTGTCTGTTTAACTGCCACCCCGCTGCTCTGCTCTGGACAGGGAGAGATCAGTCCTTGCACCCTAGACGGCTGCTCAGAGACCTTTAAGACCGCTGCTACTTACCAGATTAGAATGTAGAGCACTGTCTTTGTGAACTATGATATGCTAATGGATCATTTTGTCCCCTGCAACTATTGTGATACCACTCCCCCAAAGCCCAGTACCTTATTCCTTCAGAGTATCTGCTTATATTTAAGAAGTTGTCATAATTTTGTCCTCTGTTCGCCCCACCACATTCATGGATATATTTGCAGTAAAAGTAAATATACAAATACTCTCTTTTAAACACACACACACACACACACACATATATATATGTGTATATATATATATATATATGTATGTATATATATATATATGTATATGTATATATATATATATATATATATATGTTTGTAAAAGTCTCCTATCTGTTCAGCCTGTGTGTATGTCCAAGTACTCACTTGTAGATTCCCCAATCCCCCACTGTTGTAGGACTTTGAATCTAACAGTGTTTGCGTCTGTAGTTTCTCACTCTTGCAAACTACCGGTGTACTCGCCTGCCTGCCTCCATCGTTTCTCCTGTGTGTTGCATTCCCCTCCGCCCAGGCTATCACTTGCCTGTGTTCTAGCCGCACCCCCCCCCCCCCTCCTTTCCATCCTCTGCAACCATCAAAGAATGTTTTTATTTCCATAAGAAAACTTACTGTTGATTTTTATAGTGGTGGTCTCATACGATATCTGTCCTTTTTGTTTTTGACTAATTCCACTCGGCGTACTGTCCTCCGTGTCCATCCCTCTGTGAGGGCTTTGCAGGTGCATCGTTATTCTTCGACGTTGCATTGCATTTCATTGTGTGTTTATTGCACCCAAGTTTGTTCATCCATTCTTCCACTGCAGGGCATTTAGATTGTTCCTGTTTTTTGCTATTGTGAATAATGCTATGATGAACATGGGTCTGTATCTATTTATTTGTGTCATAGTTTTTATTTCTCGAAGACACATACCAAGTAGAGGGATTGATGTGTCATGGTATTTCTCTTCCCAACTTTCTCAGGGTGCACCATACTGCCTGCCACAGTGGCTGCACCATTTCCCAGTTCCTCCGGCAGTGTATGAAAGTGCCAGTCTTTCCACACCCTCACCATCATTTGTTGTTATCTGTTGTTGTTTTTTTAACCTTCCAGTTAATTTGGGGGGTGAGGTCGTATCTCATTTTGATGTGTATTTCTCTAATGGCTAATGATTAAGAGCATTTCTTCATATATTTTTGCCCCCCTGAATGTCTTCTTTGGTGAAGGATCTGTTCACATCCTTTGACCATTTTTTAAATTAGATTGCCTATCTCTTTCTGTTGAGATACTCAATTTTCTGTAAATTTTAGAGATGAGTCTCTTGTCCAGTATGTCATTGTCCAATATGAAATTCCACAGCCTTTGGCTGCTCTTTTGACTCTTGGTGGAATCTCTTGACACACACAATTGTCTACGTTTTCGGAGCCCCTAGTCATCCATTGTCTTCTGCTCTGAGTGTGTTCTCCATTACTTCTGTGAGGGCAGTTACATACTTGGCTTCACATAGTCTCTTAATTGTTCAGCAGATAGGATGAGCAATCTTCAGTGTATCTGCGCTCCAAGCAGCCAAAAGTAGAATTCCACCTCCACCTAACACAGTGTACACACCTAGAATCAGTCTGTTTCCCATACTAGAGCCAGAGTGACCATTTCAAATTTCATGTCCCATTTATTTGACAGCCCTACTCTAAACCCTTTGCTGCTTTTAAAGTTCCCATGACTTCTTTTTCTCTATTTTTCCCTTAGTGCCCCATGAGATCAAATGAAGTCAGATGAGACATACTTGTGCTTGATACTAGAACATAATGCATAAGATAAGCATGGCAAGGTTATATAGTACCTTGATTACTTAGATTGGGAAAATTAGAATCTAACAAGATGCCAGACAAAGACGTAGTTGGGGGGATAAATATCGGCATGTGTTCAGGACAGAAAGTATGGGTTCAAAGCTCATTAGGGATTTTTTTGTTGGTAAAAATACTTGCCTGTCATAAATCACTTGTGTTGTCTTGGCAGAGATTCTTTAAGAATTGTTTGTCAGGAAATAATGTGGCCCAGGGTAGCCTTGGTCATGGAGTAGATAGTGACACCTGCCTTTCTCTGCTGAGGTATTCACTGTGCATCAGGCCGCTCCATAAATCAATATGTATTCTTCCTCAGTTTTTCCTTCCAGTGATGACCTTGGAGTATAGCAGGTGACAGTCTCACTAAAGAGGAAAATGTGTGCATATATTTTAAGCTCTGGTCATTCTTGTTTCTTAGATCCCTGCCGGGATTCACTAGCAGGGAATAGTTTTTGGAATGCCCCAAGGTCTCACATTCAGTATTACGCATTAATACCAACCATGGGCACATGGTTCCCAACTTACTTCTGATTGTCAATTGTGCTTGCAGAGCCGAGCTACAGAGGCTTTCTGAAGAAAACACATCGTTGACAAATGAATTGGGAAGGATTCAGCAAGAACTTAAAGTTGCAGAAAGAACAAATGATGTACAGAGGTAAAGGCTTGTCCAGGTTCAACTTAGGACCTTTGAGCTTGTGACCCAGTTTTCACATAGCAGAATGAGTGGTTTCCTCTCAGTAAAGTGAGTGTAGAAGTTACTGAGATAGAAAGTGGGGCGTATTCTCAAATCAACCTCACTTTCCAGAAAGCCAAGAGTGGATGAACCTAATTGGTCTCTGACCATGACATGACACATATGTAAAGGGCCCTGGCCTACCTCCACATGCAGGCAGCCCCTCTCATACCTGAATGCCTGGTCTCAGACGTAAAAGGTAGAACACGTATGTATGTGGCAGCATTGCCCACCCCACAGTGAGCAGCTGCTACACCCATCCTTCTTACTTCTGCCATCGTGGCATACCACCTTATTCCCTGTATGAAAGTACTCCGCATCACACCTGATGGTGAGGACAGGTGGACATAGTTTAGTACAGTGAAATGATCCTAGGGCCTTCCTAGACAAATACAATATCTATGTTCATGACTCAGTAATAATTTCAGGTGGACTTTTCACCACGGTTTATATTTGTATGTAGATATCGGCATTAGGGGTAGGTCTGGGCCCTAGGACACTGAGGCAGGAACAAGGGACAGGGAGTGGAGTGCTAACACTGGTCAGTGAGTTTTCACTGCTGTAGCCATATCCAAGGGCAGTCTGCCTTTTGATTTTTCTTCCAAATAAGAAGTTCAAGATAAAGTCAACTCTGACCTGCTGCGAGCATGGAGCATAGTTGATGGAGTAGCCATGACGGTCAGAATATGGATGGCAGGGGAAGGGACCAGCGGGGATTTGCATCATTACAGTTCTGAAATCCAGGAGGTCTTCCCTTGAAACCATTTTCTCCTAAGTTTACTAACAGACTCCATTCCCAGCAGATCGCAGTGAGGGTAAGATGGTTGGTGTTTGTGTTGCTGGGTGGCTAGTTCCATACTTTGCTAAATCCGTAGTAATTTGCTTGACTAAGGATTGCCACGGAGAATGCTCCTTTTGTACAATATGGCAAAATCTTGCAAGCGAAAACTAAACCCACTCTCATTGAGTCTGTAGAGGGTTTCTAAGACTGAATCGTTACGGGGTGTGGGAGGCTATACCATTGACCTTGGCAGTTACCAGCACAAACCAAGGTGACACCTGGCTTTGGTTTCACCCTCCCTGCTGAAAATTTTCATTTCCGCCTCAAAAAGAGTCACCTGACGAATCCCATCTGACCCTAGACCAAGGATGGGACCAGCCTTGTTCTCATGTAAAATGCATTGGAAAGGGGATTATTGGAGATGCAGTTAGTTTAAAATTTGGCACCTTGTCTTTTGATCTCTCTTAAGTTCCATTTTTAATTTGTTCCAGTTTTTAATACTTTCTGCTTTCTTTTCTAAAGGTTCTTGTCTGTTTTACTTTGTTATTGTTAGTTGTTTCTGTTTTTTTTTAAAGTATGTTTTCCTATAGATGAAGTCCAGAATAGGTGCATCTATACAGACCCTAACTGGATTAATGGTTCTTTGGGAGTTTCACACAGTTGGTTAGAAGGAAATGGGAAGCTAATAACGACGAGTACAAGAATGAAGAAAATGTTCCAAAACTGATTGTGGTGATGATTATACAATCTTGATATGATTGAACTATTGAATTGTATATATGTGAATTATGTATCAATAGAACTTTTTAAAAAATTAAAGAATCGCCTGAGAACTTTGCTAAAATATTGATTGTGATTCAGTATATTTAGGTCAAAAATTCAAATTATCAACAGGGGTTGGAACTGGAATGAATCGGTTTGAAGTCCTAAGGGTAAACTTTCCTAAATTCTTCTGGCTTTAGGAGCTTGGGATCAAGATTGAACCATCACCACTATTATCAATCATAGCAGTAGCAGTAGTGTAGAGGGATCTGGGCCGTAGAATATGAGGGGAGGTAGGGGTGGGCCTTTTTGTCCAAGCCATGGTGGACTGTTACTAGAAGAAGAAAACTCATTAATTGGCAATGATATTGTTAATTTTGCTTTTTCAACAGGAAAGAAATTGATATTTTAAAGAAAGAGAAATATCAGGCCTGCCTTGAAATGGAAATGATCAACAGTCAGGTTTAGTATTACCACCTGATGTGAAGCTAATGAACTTTTCTTTCTCTCTTTCTTTCTTTCTTTAAAAACTATTTTCGAATATTATAGAGGACTTTGTTCCTCAACGATTTCAGAATGCAGTAACTACCTCCCTTGTCAAAAATCAGAAAGTTCGTGTGGATACATTACTGCCGTCAGGGACACCCCATTTTGGTGCTGCCAGCCATCCTGATAATTCTTAGAATCACATGTGGCATTTATATCATGTCTTCTTGTCTCTTTCTCTCGGTCTATTCTTTATTTTGGAGACCATGGCACTTTTGAATATTACATGCAATTGTTTTGTTCCGTGTCTTGAAGTTTGGGTTTGTCTAGTCATTGATAATAATTAGATTGAGATGAGGCTTCTTTGGCAGAAGTACAAGAGTAAGAGTTGTGCAGTCATCAGCACCATCAATGTCAGAACTCTTCCTTCTTCCACTCATTGTTAGCTTCCCACTTCCCGCATCCTCCCTGCCATGCCCCTAGCCAACTATCACTCCAGTTACTGTCTCTAGAGATTTACATAGCCTGGATTTCATACACAGAAAATCACACAAAGCACAAACAATGACAAAGCAAAACAGAGAAAAACCTCAGCCAAAAGAAAATATAAAATGTTAGAAACTGCCACCAGTTAGAACCTCCTTGGGAATTCAGCCAGTCTCAGCCAGAATCTTAACAGTGAGACACACTTTCACATAAACTAACAAGTACTAGCAGGCCCCTTAAAATCCCCTTTTTTAATTTTTCAGAAAACCACTATAACCAGAACACCACTTATGATTATTTCTGTCACCTAAATCCTACTCATGTATTCCTATCTCCTATTCCTTCTACCCAGTCAGCTCTATCATTTCTTCCTCATCTCAACAGAATACATTTCCAGCCCCTATCTGAACTTTCTCCACTAACCCAAAGAGCAAGTCCTGTCCCTCCCTCCTCCACCTACTCACACACAATCCAGAACCTTACATACCATCTACAGTTGGATCACTATGCCATGCAAACAACAGTCAGCAGTAGTAACCACAAAAAATCAAGATAAACAAAAGTCAACAACTGAAGATTACGCAACTTCATTGGAATACACAGAAAGTGAAGACCTTAAATTACCAGAAAGAGAATACAGGTGAATGATGTTTGTGACCATACAAGAGATTTGGGGATCAATTCTGAAAAAAGGAAGAAAGTGTGATACTAAAAACCTCACACCCCAAAGAAACCGAGAAACAAAACAATGAGATAACAGAATTAAAAAACATTGTATGAGAACTGAGCAATACCGGTGTTCATCGCAGCACAGTTTACAATTGCAAGGAGTTGGAAACAACCCAAATTTCCATCAACAGATGAATGGATTAAAAACCTATGGTACAGATGTGCTTTACATAATTGATGTATGTATGGATTGTGCTAAGAGTTGTATGAGCCTCTAATAAAATGATTTAAATAAAAACTATGGTACATACATACACTGGAGTACTACACATCACTAAAAAGCAGTGATGAATGCATGAAGCACCTTGCCACATGGGAAAAACTGGAGAAAATGATGCTAAACAAAGTAAGCCAAGCACAAAACACAAATACAACATGAGTCCGCTGAGGTAAACTTAAAAAAAATGCAAAAGAGACATAAGGAAAAAGCTACTGTATACAAACATTCCTGGGGTGAGGTCCAGGTAGTATGGCAGGGGCCAGACCAAATCCAGGGATACATATGGTAGACAATTAAAAAGGTTGGGGGGTGGGGGATGAAATGAAATAAATGGGTAGCTGGGGAACAGGGAACTAACCCATCCAAGGGGAGGGTCTTGTTCATATCGTCGCCGGGAAAGAAGGACCAGACTTCTACCCCATGCTCCAAGATGTGAATGCAACATACTGGCATGAAGCAAGGAACCAGTAGAGAGGTCTGAGGGGTTGGCCCCAATCCCAACTACATGGACAGCAGCCCTTGCCCCCAGAAGAAAGTACTTCAGAGGATAGCATTGAAGCTACAGCTCCGAGAGAGGGACATGTCTGATCAGAGCAAATCGAAGCAAATGAAGGGGGAGGAAGAGAGACTGGAGCACATCCTGGCCCACCAAGCCTTAAGGACAATATCCCCACTAAGAACAGCCAATGCACAGAGAGGACCATATGGCTGGTCCCACTATGAGACAGGACATCCCCCACTGACCCATAGCCCTATAGGGGACAACACTGGAGACACAGTGTGGGAATTAGACCGATCTGACCCCACCACACTGAGGCAAAACATGAAGGGCATGCAACAGAACAGCAAGGGGAGCAGAGCAAGGAAGTCCCGAGGCATTATCAAAAATAGACTTTGGGTTCAGAGCATGGCACCCCATCAGGCTCAATCAGCAAACACTCGCAAATGTCAACAAACAGACCTTGAACTATTGACAGGCTTTTCTTTTTTGTGTCATTTGTTTTTTGGTGGTGTTGTTTTGTTTTCTTTTGTTGCTTTGTTTTGTTCTGTCTTGTTTTTGTGTATATTATTATCTCTGCAGGTCTATCTAGATAAAATAGGTGGGATAAACAATCTGGAGGAGAAAACAATGGGACTGACAGTTCCGGGGGGACATGAGAGAGGGGAAGGTTGGGGGAAAAGAAGTGGTTAACAAACCAAGGGACAAGAGAACAACAAGTGATCCAAAATCAGTGGTGAGGAGCGTGTAAGAGGCCTGGTAGGGCTTGATCATGGGTAATGTAACCGAGAGGAATTACTGAAACCCTAATGAAGGCTGAACATGAACAAGAGCAAAGTAAAAGGAAATAGAGGAAAGAACTGCAAGGCACATAGCATTTATAGAGCTCTAAATATAGGCATGTACATATGTAAATATATTTATATATGATGATGGAGGAATAGAACTATGCATATATTTATAGGTTTAGTATTAAAGTAGCAGATGGACATTTGGCCCCTACT
Organism: Tenrec ecaudatus; assembly: GCF_050624435.1. Taxonomy (NCBI): domain Eukaryota; kingdom Metazoa; phylum Chordata; class Mammalia; order Afrosoricida; family Tenrecidae; genus Tenrec; species Tenrec ecaudatus. Next base: position 470,456 of record NW_027459014.1, read on the forward strand.
CAAGTACTCTCTCAATGTAAGAACACTTGTTCTATTAAACTGGCATTCCATGATGTTCACCTTCCAGACACAATCACTGAAGGCAAATGTGGTGAAGAAAGTCCATGGTGTCGGCTATCAAAAGATATAGCATCTAGAGTCTTAAAGGTTTGAAGGTAAACAAGTGGCCTTCTAGGCCAACCAAAGCCCACATGGAAGAAGCACACCAGCCTGTGTGATCATGAAGTGTCAAAGGGATCAGGTATCAGGCATCAAAGAACAAAAAATAATATCATTGTGAATGAGGGGAGTGCAGATTGGGGACCCAAAGCCCATCTGTAGGCAACTGGACACCCCCTTACAGAAGGGTCACGGGGAGGAGATGGGCCAGTCAGGGTGCAGTGTAGCAATGATGAACATACAACTTTCCTCTATTTCTTAAATGTTTCCTCCCCACCACTATCATGATCCCAATTCTATCTTACAAATCTGGCTAGACCGGAGGATGTACACTGGTACAGATAGGAACTGAAAACACAGGGAATCCAGGATAGATGAACCCTTCAGGACCAGTGGTGGGAGTGGCAATACTGGGAGGGTGGAGGGAAGGTGGGGGTAGAAAGAGAGAACCAATTACAATGATCTACATATAACCCCCTCCCTGGGGGATGTACAACTGAAAAGTGGGTGAAGAGAGACGTTGAACAGTGTAAGACATGACTAATAATAATTTATAAATTATTAAGTGTTCATGAGAAAGGGGGGCAGGGAGGGAGGGTAAAAAATGAGCTCATACCAAGGACTCAAGTAGAAAGCAATGTTTTGAGAATGATGAGGGCAACAAATGTACAAATGTGCTGACACAATGGATGTATGAATGGATTGTGATAAAAGTAGTATGAGCCCCCAATAAAATAATTACCCCCAAAAAAGAACTGAACAATAGAATGGAAGAAAATGAAAGTTGAATCTATGAACTTGAAGACAACCATGCAGACTTCAGCAAATGAGAGAAACAAACAAAAAAGTAAAATAATCTGAAGTAAACCTGAGGATGATGTGAGAAAGCATGAACAGAAGTAATGAATGTCTTGTTTGGAATACTGGAACGGGAAGAAACAAACAAATCTACATATAAATTAGTAAGAGAATTTGTGGAGGAAATTTTCCCCAGTACTATAAAGGAGGAGATAATATCCATTCAGGAGACAGAGAGAACTCCAAGGAGGTTAGACCCGGGGGGTGGGGGTAGGGGACATGTATAGGAGGGCATCAGGACATATGATAGTCAAAATATTCAACTTCAAGGAAAAGGAGAGAATCTTGAGAGCAGCTAGAGAGGGAAAAAGTCACCTTCAGAGGTAATCAGATTGGAATAAGCTCAGAGCTCTCAGCAGAAAATATGCAGGAAATAAGAAAATGGAGCAACATAGATCAAACTTTCAAAGTAAAAACCTGCCAACCAAAATCCTGTATCCAGCAAAGCGATATATCACATATAAAGAAGAAATAAAGGTATTCCCAAACAAGGAAATAGTTAGAGAATTCATAAAAACAAAACCAGCATTGCCGAAAACACTAACCATATCTCTATGGTCAGAAAATCAACAGCACAAAAACATTATGAGATCGCCACAGTCCGTGCTACTATCCAGAAGTCAACACACTAAAACAACACCCAAAACAGTAGATCTAGACGGGAAACAAGGACATGAATAGATTCCTCCCTCCCAAACACAGATAATACAATATGATAGTAACTCACCTGCATTTGGAATTAATACCAATGAAAATCAATGGGCTAACTACCCCAGTCAAAAGACAGAGTAGCAGACTGGATTAGGAAACAAGATCCATCAATCTGCTGCCTTCAAGAAACACACCTCAAACTCACAGACAAAAACAGACTGAGAGTCAAAAGATGGAGAAAAATTTACTAAACCAATGACAATGAAAGGAAGACCTCACACAAATAGAAAACTACAAGCCAATATCTCTCATGAACATAGATTCTCAACAAAATCCTGGCCAGTAGAATTCAACAACATATCAAAATAATAATAATACTTCATGCCCAAATGGGATTCATACCACCATATAAACAAAATATAGAAGAACCAGATGATCATATTGATGGATGTAGAAAAAGCATTTGACAATATCCAACACCCATTCCTAATAAAAACAATAATTAAATATAAGGAAATTCTTCAATATACTAAAGTCCATATCTTAATATCCAACAGCCAGTATCATACTGGATGGAGAAAAGCTGAAATCATTGCAATTGAAAATGGGAACCAGACAAAGATGCCCATTATCCCCACTTTTATTCAGCATTGTGCTAGATCCTAGCCAGAATCAAAAGGCAACAAGAGATTAAGGGAGTGCAATTGGGCAAAGAGAAATTAAGCTCTAGTTATTTGCAGATGGTATGATTTTATAGAGAGAGAAAAACCCAAGGTCTCCACAAAACCCTGTTGGAAATAATTGGAGCTTGTTTCAAATAAGCACCCATCTAAGTGAGATGTCAGTAAACTCACCTGGAAGAAGCACACGATCATCGATGATCCAAGGATTATCAGTTATATAAACCAGATCTGAAGAAGGGAGTGCTGTCAGAGCTGAAATTTGTGACATTCTGGTGTTCACAAAGCTATGGCTGACAGTGGGAGCCCAAAATACATGTTCAGGTTCTCCACAGGGAATAAGCCTCCAGTGGCCCCCCTCTGACTATCACTGAGAGATAGGAATAACCTGGTTATCAGGCAGCTGGTATTGGAAAGACGATTATAGTAAATTAAAATGATAAATAGGGCTTGAATGGTTAAAATCTTGTTATTTGAGCTCCCTTTAGATACACTTTGACTTTTATCTAGTTTTTAATATTTTCTGGGTTTTGCTGTTGTTTTCTAGATTAGGTCTTATCTCTGCTGTATTTTGTTATTTTGGTACCTTTCTTGATTCTCTGTTATGTATCTTTCTGTGTTTGTGGGTTTATCAAACCCAGATTGGGTGAATCTGTAGAGGTAATAACTGGAGTAAGAGTTCTTGGGGTGTAATGAGGGGGAGGAAAGAGGTAATGGGGAGCTGACATCACGTAGTATGAAAAGGAAGAAATTGATTATATGCAGTAATTGCACAACGCTGCTTGATCTGATAGAGCTATTGGTATGATGTCTGGATTATGCCCTAATAAAATGATCTGGGAAAAACATAAATTTTAAAAAATCAATTTTCATTTACATCAGGGCTATCACATTTTAAACAAAACTCAAGTGAATATTCCCAAATTAATTAAGTTTTCCCACAAGTTTACAGGAATGCTGCTGCTCCACATAACACAATACTTTTTAGCGTTTTAATGAAGGTCGGGAAGACCTCAAAGATGAATTCAAGGCAAGTCACCTCAGAAGGCTTTGGAGACTCTCTTTCTGGGTTTCAAAGGAATCCTCTTTATATTTTCTCAAGGATGATCACAGAGACTTCTCAGGAAGACATCTGAAGAGAATGGAAAGCTGCGCTGGGGAGGAGGAAGAAGGACAGGAAAATGTACCACGGCGTGTGTTCTGTTACGGCGCCATACCTGCTCCTCCTGGAGGGTAGCAAGGACTGTCTGACGAGCTCCTCATTGGGAACGACCCATCCACCTGACGCAGCCTTATCTGCCTTCCACACTGCTCTGTGTTCCCAAGCTCAGAGGACATTTAAAACGAACATGATTTGCATCCCTTGAACATGACAAAACTCCCATTTGACATGACATAAATTGAAGAGTGAGAATTCTTTGGGAAATGAATAGAAAGATGAAAACACTTCAGAAGCATATAGGCATAGATAAAGATATGACATGAAACAGTAGCTTCATATTTTGATAGTTTTGTTTAATTAAGGTTTCTTTTTTTAATCCTTTTATTGGGGGCTCATACAACTTATCACATTCCATACATACATTCATTGTGTCAAGCACATTCATACATATGTTTCCATAATCATTTTTAACAAGTTTCTATTATACAATGCTTTTATACTTACCCTTGTGTGTGCGTATTAAACCTACAAGATAAAAATGATATGATTCTGCTCATTGCTGAACCATAGGTATTCACACCAACGTGGGAATACCTTGGAACTGTGGTTGATCTCTCCCCTGAAAACTAATTGTTGTGAGAAAAAAAGAAAGGCAATCCAACAAAAATGTAATTTGATTCTTTTAAATTGTAATTTATTGAAAGATGCTCCTGACCAGTGGTTGACAGTAACTGAAATCTCTATGGTGAAAAACTGAGAAATTTTCTAGCAACTGTTGGAACACACGGCCATTTGTGTATACACCAAGAGGACATCTGTCAGACACTCTAATTTCCTGGCCCAGTGGTACTGAGAATATCAACAACTTACTGCCAGATAGATTTGGATATCAGGGACAGGTCAGAGGTCCTTTTGAAGAGATTCATATGCTTTAAGTTTCTTCCTCCCCCCCCCCTTAACACGATGTTTTAAATAACTTAGATAAAAGTGGGAGGCCTTCAGAACAGTGGTTTGAATGTTCTTAATGGTCTAGATGTATTCTCACTTCTTCTCAGGAATAAAGCAGAGTTCTCAACTTCAGCATCATTGCTGTGTGAGACTGGATAAGTCTGTATAGGGGCTGTCCTATACACTGTAGGATATTTAGTAGCATTTCTACATGTCAGTAGCCACCCCTACCTACCCCAATTATGACAATGAAAAATGCCTCCAGATGTTGCCACGTCCCACAGTGAGACAAAATTACCCCTCATTAACCACTGAAAGGATCTGCTGGGGCTTCGTTTTTGTTTTCAATCATTGTTTTACCCTTTTTTGCTCTAGAGTCAGAAATACAAGGATCAGTTATCTCAGCTCAACCATAGGATCCTTCACCTGGGTGAGGAGGCCTTTGTCCACAAGGCTCAAAATGAGAAAAACCAAGTACCCGTTCAGTTGCTGACACTGAAGATGGATCGGGCTGGTCACCAGGTGAAAGAGCAGGTGAGTGGGCAGTGCAGAGTGGGAATATGAGAGCAACAACTTAAAGATATGGAGACATACACTGCCCCACACATAGCCAGGAAGCCTGGGGGAAAAGAACATGGAATATCATAGTTTTTTATAAATCTGCTTTATTTAGAAGAGTAGCATAAAGGAATTAAATCTTAAAAAGAGAGTAAATTCCTACAACCTTTCTGAAAAGACAAGTTGAAAATATAGATAGCAAGAGCCTCAAGAATCTCATTATAAGAAGTGAAACTTCACTGTTTGCAAATAATATGATTTTATATATTGAGAATCCTAAAGGGTCCACAAGAGACTAGCTGGAAGTCATAGAGGAGTTTAGTAGAGTAGCAGTATACAAGAGTAACAATTGACTTCTTCTATACCAGGGATGGGGGTACAGAAAAAGATACCAAGGAATCAGTATCCTTTGCAAAAGCTGAAATACCTGGGAATAAACTTAACCAAAAACCAAGACTTGTACGAAGAAAACTATAGAACATTACTATAAGAAGTCAACCGGGATCTACACAAATGGAAGCATATTCCGTGTTTGTGGATCAGAAGACTCAGTATTGTGAGAATGTTGATACTATCTAAAACAATCTACAAATAAAATGCATTGCCGATCCAAATTCTAACATCATTCTTCAAAGAAATGGAAACACTGATTATTAACTCCATATAAAAAGGGAAGAAACCCAGGATAAGCAAAGAACTCCCCAAGAAAAAGAACAAAGCAGGTGATCTCACATTACTTGACCCCAAAACCTACTTATACAGCCACAGTTGTCAAAACAGTCTGATACTGGTATACTGATACATGCTCCCTGTCACTAGCCACCCAGGAAATGCGAGTCAAAATGACCATAAGATCCCACCTAATGCCCATAACTAGCCCAATTAAAAAAAACCAGAATGTGAAAGGGAGGATAGGGCGGAGGTAGGGGGAGGAATGAGGAGCTGATGCCAAGGGCTCAAGTAGAAAGAAAATATTTTGAAAATGATGATGGCAACAAATGAACAAATGTGCTGGACACAATGGAAGGATTACAATAAGTTGTACAAGTCCCCAATAAAATGATTTTTCAAAAGAAACAGAACAACAAATATTGGAGAGTGTGTGGTGAGATAGGAACTCTTATCCCCTGCTGGTGGACTGGTAAATATGTACAGGCACTCTGGAAGGCAGTATGGCGATACCTAAAACAGATGGCAGCTGAACTACCATATGATCCAGCAATACCATTGCTGGTATGTACCCCAAAGAAATAAGAAGCAGATCACGGACAGATGTTTCCCTCCCCTATGGTCATCACAGCAGAGTTCATAGTAGCAAAAAGCTGGTGGGTGGGCAGGAAGAAGCTGGAAACAGCCTACATTACCATCAGTACAAGAGTGGATAAAAACTCTGGTACATACATACAATGGAATACATCCCTAAAAACAGCAATGAAACACCTCAAGTTGTAGAGGCATCTGGAAGATATTATGCTGAGTGAAGCTAGTCAAGCACAGAAGGATAAACACTGTGTGAGTCCACGATAATAGGAACATGCAGCAGAACGGGCACAAGTTCAAGTGTGCAGGCCATCCAGTCGTCTGGCTGGGGACCAGGCAGGCCGCTAAAGAGCCACACATCATCTGCTCAAAGTAAGTATCATGTAGGTCACTTGGCCGAAGGTCACCTCATGAGAGCTGGAATCAGATGGATGGGGTGGGGTTGATGCTGGTCCCTGAGAGGTAGCCATGTGGATTTGGGGTGAGGTCTCCCAGAGAGGGAATCAGCCCTGTCAGAGGAATGGGGCTTACTGATGCGAGGGGCAGCACAGGAAAGAAGAAAGGCAATGGTCAAATTTGGGGGAACATAGGTGCATGCCTGTTGAGGGGAGAAGAGGGAGGGCTGACATTGTGGGGGGAGGGGTGTCCAGTGAGGTTGCTCTTGGGAGGACCTGATGCAGAGGGGTTAAGTGGAGAGCAAATGCTTTGAGAGTGATTAGGGCAAAGAATGTATGGATGTGCTTTATACAATTGATGTATGTATATGTATGGATTGTGATAAGAGTTGTATGAGCCCCTAATAAATTGTTTAAAAAAAAATAATAAATTTTTTTAAAGTTGTATGAGCCCCTAATAAAATGATTTTTTAAAATACTGTAAAAAAAGAAACCAAACTTGACCAACAGTTACCATGGGTGAAGGGGAAAGATCTGTTGCTTTGGGAGTATTGAGTGTCTGTCACTGTGGTCGATAGTTTGAAAAAGGATAACAATGATAGTTGTACAACATGAAGAATATTATTGAGCCTCTTCTCGCTCTGAATTATACAACTAGAAGTTGTGCAATTGGAAAATATTTCTGTATATTTGTGCCACAGTTAGAAAAAAATAAGTACATGAATTACAATGAGTACAAGGAAGAAGAAAAAGGTTTTGAATTAAATATTGTAACAATTGGACAACTTTTCTTGATCTGATTGAATTGTATGACGTGGGTGAAGTGCTAATACAACTGTTTTAAAAGATGTGATGCAAAACAATAATATGGATTATTCGGGAGAACATGATGCTGAGTGAAATTAGTCAATCACAAGAGACAGATATTGTATGAGACCACTTCTGCAAACGGTTTTCATATTGAAAAATAAATAACGAGATAGAAAGAAACTCCATGTGGTTACATACAGATCAGATCAGGTTTTCTGGGATGTTAGAATTACAGAGTCAGATCATGACCAAGAAAGCCCCATGGAGCACTTCGACTCTGACAAATACATGTGTTGCCGTGAGTTAGAACTAACTCCACAGCATCAGTTTTCGTTATTAACTGCTGTCTCTTGTTCCCATTCAGGATGACGCTTAGGGTTGCCCGTAGGCATGCCCTGTACCCAAGATTAAAGTTTCATGCAGAATAATTTCACTGCCCTTAAAATTCTCTGCTCCACCTGTTTGTTCCTCTATTGTTCCTTGAACTCCTGCTAGTCGCTGACCTTGTTTCTGTCTCTTTAATTTTGCTTTATAATTGGAATCATGCATTATGTAGCTTTTTCAGACTGGTTTCTTGTACTTAATAAGTACTTAAGTTTCCTCCATATTTTTTTCATGGCTTGATGGCTCATTTATTTTTTTTGCTAGATAATATTTCCATGATACAGATATGCTCGTTTGTTTAGCCATTGACCTGTTGAAGGACCTCTTGATTACTTCCAGTTTGGGGCAATAATGAATAAAATTACGATAAATATTTGTATGCAAGCTTTTATGTGGATACAGATTTTCAACTCATTTGAGTAAATACCTAGGAACACAACTGCTAAAACATATGACAGGCCTTTGGAATAGTGGTTACATTACCAGATAAGTATTGGACTGCTGACAGCGAGATTGACAGTTCAAATCCACCAGATGATCCGAGGGAAAAAGATAAGCCTATCTATTCCCATAAAGAAATCCTGTCAGAAACTCTATAGAGGGACGCTGTGAGTCAAATTGGCTTGATGGCATTGTTTTTGTTTTTTTGTAAGCCTATGTAAGAAACTGCCACTGTCGGATTCCTATGCAAAACACTACGCCCTGCGCCACACCTATACTCCTGACAGAGCTTGTTAGCATCCCATGTTCAGACAGAGGCTCGTAGCTAGTAACTTGTAGATGTGTACATTTCGCCCAAATACCATTTTAAATGTCTTGAAGTTAGTTCTTTTAAAACATAATTTTTTGATTGGTAACCTCCTTTTGTCAGGAAATACATGAAAAACAACTTAATACCACAGAAAAGCAAGTGGATAAAGTGGAAATGATCTTAAAGAATATGGAAATGCTTCTACAAGAAAAAGTAGATGAGCAGAAGGACCAGGTGAGTGATAAGTTCTTGTCATTTCCTCACAAACATCTTATATCTGCACACTTCTACCTCCTGGGTATTCACACAGCTGGTGTAGTAAGAGACTGTCTGGTCACAGACTCCGAGAGGCCATGTTCATTAGTTACCCCTCAGACTGAGCCTCTGTCAATACCTTATTCTTGAACATAAAGTAATTTGCCACAGGATTCATAATTGATAGCAGTCAATAAAAGATTCTATTATATATATATAACTAGCTTGTTTATTGACTTATTTTCTTTTGGGTATCATTTTAAGGTTTCTTTTTTGAGATGGCCACATAACCTCAGGAAGGTTATGGATTTATTCATGCATCCTTCATTCAGCACATTGCCTACTGAGCACCTACTGTGTAGGAAAGCATTTTTCTAGGTAGACCTGAGATAAATAAGCCCTCATGGAACTTAAATTCTAGAGCTGATGAGAGCTATTAATAAGATTGTAGTTGGCCAAGGGCTTTGAAGAAAACACATTTTCCTGGACTGTAGAGTCAGGGTGTTAGGGGAGACTATACTGCACAGATAAGGTATCTGAGCAGCCCCTTAATCATGACCTAACATATATGAGTGAGTAAAAAAGAAAAACAGGAAAACTCCACTCTGTGGAGCTTTCATAGGATGCATTGTTCCTACTAGCTGAGCATTGAGCAACTTGTTCTGAGTTAGTGCACCCAGCGGCGTCGCCTGGGAAGGTTCTCTGGTCACAGTGAATTTTTTCATAAAAGCAGTTTTGCTCACACCTTGTTTTTTTGTGATGGCTCATTTAAGAGAACTGCGTGTGGCTGTGAAAGTTTGCTTTCTGCTCCAGAAAAATGTCACAGAAACTGTTGTGATGTTGAATACAACTTACAAGGATAGCACTCTGAAAAAAACTCAAGTGTACCAGTAGTTTTCTTATTTCCAAAAAGGTAAAATGTCGATCGATAACAAACCTTATTCTGGATGTCCATCAACTTTCCAAACAGACAAAAATGTCCAAAAAATTCATCCACTTTTGCTTGAAGACCAATGATGGACCATTAAAAAGATGGGGAAGTTATCTGGACTATCTTGGAGCTTAGTTCAGTGAAGTTTAACAGAAGATTTGTGACAGGCCACCAAGAAGGAGTGTCAACTGGAAACAAGTCATTCTTGGAAAGAACAACTCTGAAGTGATCCAGACTTTTCTCAAGGTCATTACTGGTGACAAGCAAACTTCAGTCAAGCCAGGGGAAGACACCATCATCACCTTGCCCAAGAAAAACTCGTCAAGTGAAATTAAAGATCAAGATTATGCTCATTTGATTTTTTTGATGTCCATAATATAGTGCATTTAGAGTTCCTTCCACTAGGTCAGACTGTTAATCAAACTTTCTATTTAGAGGTTTTGAAAATATTGTGTAACAATGTGCAACAAAAAAGACCTGATTTGTGGCAGATGGGGGACTGGTTTTACCATCATGACAATGCAACTGCTCACATGCCATCTCAGTGTGCCAATTTTTGACAAGAAACAGCATGCCTCTCTTGTCCCATGCACCTTACCTGACTTCACTCCATGCAACTTCTTTGTGTTTCCACCAATGCAGAGGAACATGAAAGGACAGCTAGTTGATGATATAGAAGAGATGAAGCAAAAAAATGAGAGAGGTGCTGTCAGCCGTCCAAACAGCTGAATTTGAAAAAAAACAATGTTTCCAAGAATGGAAGCGCAGAATTGACAAATGTATTAGGTGTAATGGAGAGTACTTTGAAGGTGATAAGGTTGTTTTGTAAAAAAATTTAAATACAAAGCTTTGAAACAAAATTCCAGGTTTTGGGGGCACCCCATCGTATACCTCAAGTAGAAAACAGATTAGCATTGGGGGAAGCATGTTGCTCACTGGTGGAATATCACATGTGTTGTACTTGAGAATCCTTCCTGACAGGTGCTAAATACCGGTAACATTTCCTGATCACCAGACAGCCATAAATAGGCACCCACACACTTACACTTCCCTGTTCGTGGTTGTGGGAAAATAGTCTCGGCCCTGTAAAAGGTTTTGCTCTACCGAGTGCCAGGCACCATGCCTGTCACTGTTCTACTGTTCCTTTACTTCCTCCTGTCCCTCCCCTACTCCTCTTAAGTCCCCTTTCTCCTCTTCTTTCCATCCTGCCTTGCTCTTTTTTATTCCCCCACTCACTGGGAGCCCTCCTTGCCATAAGTATGTAAGCCCATTGTAAAGAAGCCTGGCCCTCTGGCCTAGCCCTCAGCCCTCCTCTCTGCTCTTTAAATGCCCTTCAAAGACTCTGTGCTCACAACCCTGCTTCTCTCCCTTCCATGCTCCTCTCATGGCTCAGCCACTGTTCGTCCCCCCTGCCTGGGTCTACACCTAATTCGCAGCTCAGCTTTCAGAATGGATATAGACTCCAAGCACTCGTACCCCACTGATCTCACTCTGGTCCACACCCCCTCACTTTATGCCCTCTCTCTGGCCTTCCTGGTTCTGCCTTGCATACCGGCCTTGATTTCTTCTTAGCACAGGCGCTGCAATACCTCTGAGATCTCAGCTCGCCGCGCCTCACACCTTCCCATCTTCTTCAAAGTAAAAGTCAACCTTGTCACGGTGTCCTTTAAGGCTCTCTTAGATTTAGTGTCCACTCCTGCCCTGACTTCCTGTCTATGTTTCCTCAGGAGCACACACCTTCAGCTATGGTGGCTGCCTGCTGCTACCTAGTCACCCGAGGCCCTGACCAGCTGCAAGGTCTTTGTAATCTCTCTTCTTGCTACCTGGTGTTCACATAGCCCCTAGATTCCTAAACTTACTTGGCCTACCACCCCTTTTTACAGGAAAAAAAAAATCACACATTGTCCACCTGACCATTAAAATCTTTTGTACTATTGCCCCTAATTCAGGATACGGTTTGGGTGTCTGCTTGTGTAGCGCCCCTGGATGCTTTGAGGCCCAGACATCGTCACTGGACTGTTTCACTGCTACCCAACGGGCAGTACCGCCCCCTTTGGGAAAAACTGGGATAGTCTCTGGACTCTCATTTTACTCAGAACTCCGTTCACATGTCATCTTACAGGAACAGCCTCGGGGTTTCTGTAGACAAGCAAAACCAGTAAAACATGTATGTAAATATATTGAGAAAATTGTACTTCGTGACTCACACACATGGGGGGGTTAGCACGTCCCATATCCGTGGGTCCAGTGGCAACTTGGAGACCTCTGCTGGTTCATGGGGTAGCAGAGGAACAGATGTCTGCAGGTTTATGAACTAGAACTGCAGGCCAGGCGTTAAGCAAAAACATAACAAAGAATCGAGACGGCTAACCACGATGACAAAATACAACAGAAATAAACCCCCATAGTTTTAACTGTTCGAGATTTTAGCTATTCAAGTCAGAGTTATCATTTTAATTTCCTATAGTCATCTTCAGTACTCTCATCTGGTAACCAGGTTCTTCCCATTCCTCAGTTTCATCGGAAAATCACTGGAGACTTATTCGCTGAGTAGCTCCTGCAAATGTATTTTGGCCTTCCGCTCTCATCCATTCCCTTCTGAAAACCAGAATCTCGCCTGCTAAGCTTTGATACTATTCCCTTCTTCCGATTTGGATTATATAATTTACAATCCATGGATAACAGATGTTGGTGTGCTTCTTCCATGTGGATTAGTTGACATCTCACTTAGATGGCTGCTTGTTTGGAAACAAGCCTTTAAGATCCCAGATGCTGTTCTGTCTGATTAGTGGGGCACCATCTAATTTCTTCACCAATGCTACCCTTAAGGGACCTGATCTCATTCAAGAACTTTTTGAAGCCCCCTTGTATTCTTGACCTTGATAGCTAAAGGTACACTGCTTCTGACAGGTATCAAGAAAAAGACATTGATTAAAGCAATAGCTATGTGCTGTCTTCCAGGAAATGTACTAATGTGCTCAAGCAGTGAAACCACATCTGGATTAGCAGTTACAGTCAGAGCCACCACTGGTTAAGTTTATATCAATTCACTGTCACTCTCTTAAGATCCTTTTTTTTTTTTTTTTTTGCACAAGACAGATAGGTAAGTTGAATGAGATTGTGGTGGAAATCATCCCCCTCCATTCTTCAAGTCTTTATGGTGACATTAATCTCTGCAGGTTCTCCAGCAATGTAATACTGCTTTTGGTCTAATATTTCTTTGAGGAAAGTTCTAATGGCTTCCACTTGGCCTTTCTTACTGTAATAACCCTTTCTCCATGTGTCAGGGATCCAAAATTCTGCCAATTGCATATTCTGGACCTGGAGAGATTATTACAGGATTATTTCAGAGACCACTGTACCCACTGTTGGATAGGCATGAGCTGACATTTGGGCCTCCTAGAATGAGTGTCAGTTTAGTGCCATAGGGATCCTTTGAGAAATATTAACTATCTATATTCTGACAGTGTAGTGGATTTCTACCTCAGAGGATTCATAGGAGTTGTGGGCCTATACACTTGCTCATCTTGGAATTGATAGAGCCCTCTAAGCATCCCCTGCATGTGTGGGTATGTCCATCTTGATAAATCTACTCTAACATTCCAATTTACTTCAGCTTTTAGATCCCTTTTCCAGTATATAAAAGCAATTCAACTTCATTCAGTATAGGCCACTTCATAGTCCTCATTGTCGTCCCGCAACAATGTAACTACTAGGTACTTTTCTGACGCCGTGAGCTGAAACATCGAATGAAGACTTGCCACTTGGCAGGCTCATAGCACTACACTCAGACTGACACAGTTCCCACACCTAATCCCGAGGCCTTTGTTTCTCCTTGTGTTCAGTAGGAAAAGCAAGCAGTCTCTGTCTGGAGTATGCCATACCTCCTCCTGGGCCACACTTTATGCCTCAAAGAAGTCGTGTCACGGGACAGTGGACTTCACACTAGTTATTGTTCTAAAAGCAAAAAGTGCATCTTGCAAAGCATTTGCCTCATACAAAGATTCCTGGGACACAGCTGTGGGACTATGGTCAGATGAGGATAAGAGGGCTGATTTTACTCTCGAAGGTGATTCAGGCAAAGAAGGTGGGTTAATCCCTTCAGATGGGGGCAGGAGGCTGGTCCTTCTGAAAATAAAAAAAGGTAATTCAACAATAAGGGCTCCATGTCCCTAGCTTGATCCTTTTATTGTCCACATTTTCCCATCTCAATTTTCAGGATCTCACATCTTCCCCGTCAAACCTTTCAACATAAGGGATTCAGTTGATGGTGTAATTAGCTATTCTTCAGCTAGGACTCAGGAATGATGGTGGTGTGTGGGTTACAAACTGGACTGTTAGCTAAAGGTCAGCGATTTTAAAAGCACCAGCCACGCCCCAGGTAAAAGATGAAGTTTGTGCTCCGATAAATATTTATAGCCCCCAGAGCCCTCGAGGACATTCGATTTTGGCTTATGCAGTCACTGTGCATTGCAGCCAACTCAGTGGTAGTGAGGATAAGACTCTGGATGGGTTTTCAGCAATCTCAACACTGCTACAAGAAATAAGACTTTATTTCAAGACCCAAATAGCAACTTTCAGGTCCTTTATGTACTGCTTGAGCCAGGACTTTGAAGCTCTGGACTCATCATTTTCTCTTTCCGCGTTGTGTATCTGAAAGCTGAACCAGCCAGCTTCACTATGCTTGTGGGTGTAACAAAAATGTTGAAAGATAATAATGAAATAGTAGTCACTCACAGCATTGTCTCTCACAGATGTTTGATCTAATGGTGGGGATATTATGCTTGTCTTTATTGCCACCTCATGCCATGGATTACTATGCCTCTTTACTATTGGAAGTCGAGCAATTAGTACTTTTAAATCCAGCCAGACTTGAGAATAAGTTCAGAAAGCATGCTGTAGTGGAGTTAACAAACCCAGGGACAAGAGAACAACAAGTGCTCCAAAATCAGTGACGAGGATGGTGTAAGAGGCCTAGTAGGGCTTGATCAAGGACAATGTAACTGAGAGGAATTACTGAAACTCAAATGAAGGCTGAGCATGATAGTGGGACAAGAGAAAAGTAAATGGAAATAGAGGAAAGAACTACAAGGCAAAGGGCATTTATAGAGGTCTAAGTACAGGTGTGTACATATGTAAATATATTTATATATGATGATGGGGAAATAGATCTATGTGCATATAGTTATAGATTTAGTATTAAGGTAGCAGATGGACATTGGGCCTCCACTCAAGTACTCCCTCAATGTCAGAACACTTTGTTCTATTAAGCTGGTATTCCATGAAGCTCACCTTCCTGACATGATCGCTGAAGACAAATGGGTACATAAGCAAATGTGGTGAAGAAAGCTGATGGTGCCCAGCTATCAAAAGATATAGCATCTGGGGTCTTAAAGGCTTGAAGGTAAACAATTGGCCATCTAGCTCAGAGCAACAAAACCCACATAGAAAAAGCACAACAACCTGTGTGATCATGAGGTGTCGAAGGGATCAGATATCAGGCATCAAAGAACAAAAAATCCTATCATGGTGAATGAGGGGAAGTGCAGAGTAGGGACACAAAGCCCATCTTTAGGCAACTGGAGATTCCCTCACAGAAGGATCATGGGGAGGAGACAAGCCAGTCAGGGTGCAGTGTAGCAATGATGAAACATACAACTTTCCTCTAGTTCTTAAATGCTTCCTCTCCCTCCCCCGCCATCATGATCCCAATGCTACCTTACAAATCTGGCCAGAGGATGTAGACTGATACAGATAGGAAATGGAAACACAGGGAATCCAGGATGGATGAACTCCTCAGGACGAGTGGTGATACCGGGAGTGTCAAGGGAATGTAGAATAGAAAGGGGGAACCAGTCACAAGGATTTACATAAAACCCCCTCCCTGGGGGATAGACAACAGAAAAGTGGGTGAAGGAAGATGTCGGACAGTGTAAGACATGACAAAATAACAATTTATAAATTATCAAAGGTTCATAAGAGAGGGGGACTGGGGAGAGGGGGGAAACAAGGAACTGATGCCAAGGGCTCAAGTAGAAAGCAAATGTTTGAGAATGATGATGGCAACAGATGTACAAATGTGCTTGACACAATGGATGATTGTGTGGATTGTGATAAGAGATGTAAGAGTTCCCAAGGAAAGTATATAACTAAAAAAGAAAGAAAGCATTCTGTGTTGGGCCGGGTTGACTAGAGAAACAAATCCAGAGATACTCATATATGTATAAGAAAAAGTTTTATCTCAAGAAGTAATTATGGATCAATAAAACATTCCATCCCAGTCCAGCTCTTCAGTCTATAAGTCGCTCTTCAGACTCATTAAGTCACATGCAATGATGCAGAATGCAGGACAATCACAGGCCAGTGGGTTTAGTTATGTGGATCCAACTGACCGTATCGTAGTGCTTGCAGCAGCCAGGAAAGTGAAGGCACAGAGAGTGGGGGAGGTGCCCAGGACCCTGCTTATGAGAAAGTCTCACCCACAGAGAGTCACCATCAGGGTGTGACCTGATTGACAGACTAAACTCTACCCTTACACTTTCATATATCTTCAAGTTGACATGAAATGATGTAACTACCACTTATTCTTTGAGTTTTGTTCTTCTAGAATCACTCTTGGTGCCAAATAGCTAAGTCTGAGTTCTCGAGAGGGGTGCATCAGTGAGATGCACACATACATACATATAAAGAGATTTGCTGCATGGTAGGGCTTTATGCAGTTGTAGAGGTTGGCAAGTCCCAAACCTACCGTTTGTGTCCAGTGGAAGCTAAGGATTTCTGATGACTTGTGGGGTTGTAGGACTGGTGAATCCACGACCTGCTGGTTAGGATGGAGACTTCTTCAGGTTTATAACACAGGAACTGCAGATCAGGCAACTAGAGTGCAGGTCAAGAAAGAGAGCAAACTTTGCCACAACTTCCACTTCGATAAAGGAAGCTGGCCACACTCCCGAGGCAATTTCCCTTTCAACTGATTGGCTGTTCATATCAGATCACAAAAATGAAAGTTGATTCCATTATGAAAAAGCACCTGTCAGACTGATGAGAATCACAGTCTAGTCAAATTGAGGTTTACATTAGTCGTTACAGTTCCCTCAACCAACTAGCTGCCCCCCTCTTGCTCCTTGCTTGGTTTTCTCAGCACTTCCCCCATATGGCATACTAAGTTTGGTTCTCATTAGCATATGTGGTGCACAGCCCAGAGACTACGTTCACCACTGCTTCGCTAGTGCTAGAGCAAGACCTGGCATGTGGGCGCTTACTGACTATGTTCTACAAGTGAAATTTGGTGTTGACTGAACCCCATGCTGGGATTCTTGTGCCCTTGTATTTTGAATGAGGTCATTGCTAGTGTTTCCTGTCATTCACATCTGTGAAACCGTATGGGTTTGGCAGAAAGCTCAGACCCAGGAAACAGCAGTGGGGGTCAGGGCCACAGTGATTCCTAGGGCAAGGGGCAGTAAAGAACCAAAAATTGTTGTCATTCTTTGCAATTCATTATTGTATCGTACAATAGCCTTTCTGAGAACTGTTGATTTGTGACTCTTGGGTCTTCCGGTTAAACTGATTCCCACAATTTCCCTTAAATTTTCTCCAGTACATAATTCATCACACCCTCAGTTGGAGGTCTCACTTCAGGGTAACAAGAAGTGTCATACACGCAATATTTTTGTTATATCCTTAAGAGCCTAAAGTTATCATTTCAACGACCGTGGAATGAACAGGGTCGGGAGCATGTACCCCTTCCCTGCACTCACAGTAATGGGTGGCTCTCTTCCCTCTCTAGTTTGAAAACAGCGTGAAGTCCAATTTGCTGCTCAAGGAGCTTTATGTGGAGAACGCACACCTGCTAAAAGCCCTCCAGGTTACTGAAGAGAAACAAAGAGGAGCTGAGAAAAACAGCCTCATCTTGGAAGAAAAACTCAGAGCTCTCAACAAATTAATCAGTAAGATTTCTCCGGCATCCCTCTGTGTGTAAAGACTGCTTGCTTTCTTGGAATTTATTCTGAAAAGAAAATCTTAAAACCTGAGCCACTGTGATGCCTTAATCACTTGCAGCTTATTGGCCATGGTCCTCAGACACAGGGCGACTGTGGTGTCTGGCTCGTTCCAGCAGCATCTGCTCTGTGCCAGATCCTGGGAACATACACGTGTTGGACAAGAGCACATTTTTATAAAACTCCCAATTTTACCACTGGGAAAACATGATGGAAACACTTGGTCAGGCCTGACAGAGAAAGTGGGTTAAGATAATGCAGTTCCAATACTGCATTTTCGACTTAAGCTCTCATTGCCATCGAGTCAATTACAATTCGTAGTGACTTTGGCTTCAAAGATTAAAATGTAAAGTAGGGCTCTAGACAGCTTTATCATATTTTTCCTTTTAAATTTCATTTATGTTTTCTTAAGCAGACACACAACAAAACATACATCACTTCAGCAGTTTTTAATGTATACAGTTTGCTGATACAGATTTTATTCCTCCGGTCTGTAGCCATTTTCAGCTTTTTTGAGTTGTTGCTCATCTGTTAGCATAAATTCACTCCCCTTAGAGTTCCAGGGGAGTCCAGGTGGCATGGTGATGACAGCGCTGGGCTGCTAGCCACAAAAGCAGCACTTTAAATCCAACAGACTTGGGAGAAAGACATGGCTGTCTGCTCCCATGAAGAGTTGCGGTCTCAGAAACGCACAGGGGCAGGTCTACTCGGTCCTGTAAGGTCATTGTGAATCAGAATTGATTTCATGGCAGTGTGGTTGGCTTTGTTTTTTGTTTAAAGTCCCAGGCAAATACTTCAAGTTGTTTTCCATTTTATTCCACATACATAGTTGTTAAAAGATCATCAAGCTCAAAGCAGACTTTTTTTTTACTAGTTAAGCCAAACTATTACTTGGTTTCAAGAAGACATTATGATACATTTCTGGTTTAAGGCAATAGTTTTAGGAGTTCAGCACCCTCCATGGCTCCAGAAAGTTGGGAATTGTGAGAATTTTATATTCTTGTCTGTATTTTTGCCCCATTTTGTTCAGGATCCTTCTCTGAACTCTTTGATCAAAATGCTCAGCAGTGGTAGCCAGGCACCATGCAGTTCATTTGGACTCGTGACAAAGGAGGGCATTGTTTATGGAGGCAGCTAATTAGCCATGCATTCCAGAATCCTACTCTATTCCATTCTGTTGTTCCACATGAATCAACACCAACTGTGCCTGACAACTGAAGGAGGAGGTAGAACAGAAGCACCAAACATGTTAATAAGCCAAATAATGGTATGTCCCATGAAACCATTACCCTGAACCTAAGAGCTTTACTGTCTGGTTATTCAGCTCTGTCCTCTGTTACACTTCCCAATGGCTGCTGAGTGCAGACTTTCCAGAAGGGCTTCCCTCTGTAAGCAGAGTGTCCTCTAGACAATAAAGGGGAGGACTCTTGTTCGTTTGGAACCACTTTACCACATGTAAATATTGGTACTGTGGTTACATCTGTAGGCTTGTATTTATTGTACATTAATCTTTTTTTCATTGGAGTGTTTTTGCACTGGGAATTGAACTATATGTTAAAAAAGATAAAAATATAGTTTTATACCAAAATTGATGGTCATTTGTTTATCTGAATGTACTACTGTAATGTGAAATGAGTCACTGTATTTGCAGTTTTTCAATTAAAAAATTTCAATTTTGTCCTTTGTTCTTCAATTATAAAATATCTCAAATAATTAGAAAATACAGTTTTAGGAGAAAACCCATATACCCATCAACTAGATACATTTAATATAATATTTTGAAATTTTTCTTTTTAAAAGGTATAAAATATTTTAGATAGAGGTGAAGGTCGTATTCTATTGATTGCAACCTTTTACTCGTCCTAAAGGCACGCACTATCCCAAAGATGGTAAGTAAGTGTCCTGGTCTCTTTGTACATTTATTATATATGCATTATATAGTCTTGATTAGTGTCCACTCTTTTACTTTTGCATGTATCCATTGCAACGGCTACACAGAAACTCACAGACAAAATGCGTGATGAAAGAATTTAATAACTCAATAAGTTATAGTGCCAAGAGAAATGCTCAGGGTAGGTGTTTAACAGGACACATTACAGAGTTTCAGGTATGCTAATAAACACCCGAAGTGGCATACAACTCTGCTATGAGCCTCAACCCAAAGACATTCAGCTCAGGCTCTGGTCAAACCCAGGTCAGCAAACCCAGGTCTCCGAATTAAGTGCCCAGACTGAAGGACCAGGAAAACGTCAGTCTTCACAACCTAGAAATTGAAAACATTGTTCGGCACCCAGCTACCATGACCAAGTGTTATGAAAAGGATCACAACAGAAGGTTCTGTCTAAAGTGGGGGAGAAGTTAAGAACATAACCCTAAAGGATGCCAGGTTTACTGATCGAACAGAGATAGGCAGGACCTCCAAGATTTGCACTCTTCCCCTGCAGATCGGGAACTGAACTCAAATGGTACATTGACGGTATTGCTGCAATTAATGGGTTGAATCAGAATGCATATGAATTGTGGTAAATGATGTAAAAATATCACCTGATCTTTTGAGGGCAGGCCAGGTATGAGTGATAGGCTTTTTCACTGGGGTCAAGGAGGGGAGCCAAGCCCTTCTTTCAAAAGATATTTTTAATTAAAAGTTTCTTTTTTCATATAACACTGTTTAGGAATGAATAAAATGTAGCACAAAACCTGTCTCTTTCAGCACTGCCATGTTCCCAAACATGCTCCGCAGTGTTCCCCTTGCTCATATGATAAATATGATTATATCTATCCATACTTGTTTTATGAAAAATGCTTACACTGTACAAGTTGTAAAGCGGTCCTTCAAAAATTAAGGACTGTAAAAATTGTCCTTCAAAAAAAAGTTAAGTATTCCAAGATAAAAGCTGAGCGTTCATAGCTATTAGACTCCCATACAAGAAAACTTAAAGCCAGTCCTCCAACGTGAGAAATGTGAAGGAATGATACTAGAAAGTCACTCAAAGTTGAACACAAAAGGGAAAATGATGAGAACAAATGTACAAATGTGCTTGAAAATTGATATATTTATGGATTGTGATAAGAGTTATACAAGCCCCCAATAAAACTATTTTTTAAGTTGTACGAGCCCCCCAAAACCTGATTTAATAAAAAAGAAAGAGCTAGATCTGGAAATGGTGGAATGTCACCTGGCTTATATTCTTTTCTTATTTTTTGTACAATGACTATATTCCTTTCTCTCTTTTTTAATCATTTTACCACAATCCATATCTACACCCATTGTGTCAAGCACATGTGTACATTTATTTCCATCATCATTCTCAAAATACTTTCTTTCTACTTGAGGCCTTGGTATCAGCTCCTCATTTTTCCCCTCCCTCCCCACCCCCTTCCCTCATGAACCCTTGACAATTTATAAATTACTATTATTTTGTTATGTCTTACACTGTCCAACATCTCCTTTCACCCACTTTTCTGTTGCCTGTTCCTCAGGGAGGGACTTATATTGTAGATCCTTGTAATCGGTTCCTCCATTCTATCCCACCTTTCCTCCACCCTTGAATTATCGCCACTCTCACCACTAGTCCTGAGGGGTTCATCTGTCCTGGATCCCCTGTGTTTCTTTCTGTACCCGTGTACATCCTCTGGTCTAGCCAGATTTTAAGATAGAATTGGGATCATGATAGTGGTGGGGAGGAAATATTTAAGAACTAGAGGAAAGTTGACTCATCCTTCCCTGTGGTCCCTCTGTGGGGAGATTGTTCCACTATCTACAGATGAGCTTTGGATCTCTGCTCCAGCCCTCTCGTTTTTATTTGTTATGTGTCTGCTGATGCCCAGTTCCTATGACTCCTCATGATCGCACCAGCGATGTGCTTCTTCCATGTGGACTTGTTGCTTCACTGCTGAATGGCAGCTTGTGTGACATCAAGCCTTTTAGACCCCAGACACTATATCTTTTAATAACCGGGCACCATTTGCCCTCTTCACCACATTTGTTTATGCACCTATTTTGTCTTCAGCGATTGTGTCAGGAGGGTAAACATCTCATGCTGCTGACTGGTTAGAACAAAACTTTCTCTTTTTTAAAAAATTTATGTATTGGGGCTCATGCAATTCTTATCACAATCCACACATACATCAATTGTGTAAAGCACACTTATACATTCATTGCCCTCATCATTCTCAAACTTCGCATTCCGCTTTGGTTCCTGGAATAAGCTCCTCATTTTCCTTTTTTCTCTCCCTCTCCCTCCCCGCTCCCCTCTCCCTCATGAACCCTTGATAATTTATAAATTATTATTTTATCTTATCTTACACTGCCAGGCGTCTCCCTTCACCCACTTTCCTGTTGCCCATTCCCCAGAGAGGAGGTTATATATAGATCCCCGTGATTGGTTTCCCCTTTCTACCCCTCCTTCCCTCCCGGTATCACCACTCTCACTGTTGGTCCTGAGGGGGTTCATCTGTCCTAGATTCCCTGTTTCCAAATCCCAACTGTACCGCTGTGCATCCTCTGGTCTAACCAGGTTTGCAAGGTAGAAGTGGGATCATGATAGTTGGGGGGAGGAAGTGTTTAAGAACTAGAGGAAAGTTGTGAGTTTCGTTATTGCTACACTGAAGCCTGAGTGACTCATCTCCCCACTACCGCTCTGCAATGGATGTCCAGTTGTCTACAGATGGGCATTGGGTCCCCATAGAACAAAGTGTTCTTGAATGGAAGGAGGATATGAGTGGATGCCCAAAGTCCATCCCCTACCTCAGGGTATTGCCATATAAATATATGTACATGGGCCAATACCTCTATTTTTGTAGATTAATTTATTTACATATGCACACCACTATGTTTATACCTCTATCCATTGCTTTGCTTCCTTGGTCCTTCCTCTGTTGCCTTTTACCTTCCTCATGTCCCACTGCCACTTTCCCCTTATTTCTGCCTCTTGGTAACCCCCTTAGCTAGTCTGCTGTTGCTCCAACATTACCACCACCCCCACCTTGGATCCCTATATCCTCATTACTGGCTCTGACACCCCAGTTGTTCCCCTGTCCATGGTGCAGCCTGCTCAGCACCCCCTTCCTCCACCACTCTGACCTCCCAGGTCTCCCTGGAACCGTTGGTCCCAATGCTCTCACCTCAAGCATGCCTCCCATACCTATCCTATATAGGTAGGTACACCGACTATGACATAGCCCAAAATGATTTTTTAAAATAAAAATAGTAAATCAATAAGAAAAATTTTTTAAAAAGAGAAAAGAACTATACAAAAATCCTGGGTCTCTTCGCTGGCCTTCAAGACTGTCCAGGAGCTGCCTCTCCCAGCCTGGAGTGCATGTAGACCCTACTATGAAGCACCAAACCATGAGGACAGCATGGTCACATGGAAGGATGCATGAAGAGAGAGAGCTACAGGCTAGGGAGAGGAGCCAGCATGCCACACCCACACAGAGGCAGGCCAGGAGAGAGGAAGAGAAAGAGAGCGGGACTAGACCCCACGCTGGCACGCCAGGCTCGGAGGATGACGTCCCTGGGGGAAGCTAATGGGACACAGAGGGAACTGGACAACTGACAACAGCTGGTGGCATGCTGTCCCCTTGCTGGAGCAGACTGCGACAAAGTATATTTCTTGATCACAATTGAATGTAAACAGAATTTGGTAACACATTGAAACTGAAATACACAATTATATGGAAATTAAACCATTATACAAACAACCAGTGAATATTTAGAGTCAAATGAAAATGAAGATACAACACACGAAAACATTTGAGACTCTGAAACTGTTAGGGTGGGGGAAGGGAAGTATACTTATTACCAATTAAGTGAAGGTTTACAGAGAAGTTCATCAGTTTTACATCGAAAAATTCATACACATTGATTTTGCACATCCACTCCAATACCTTCCATGTGCCATCCTACTTCCCCACTGGGCTTTCTCTTACCATCACTCCTTCTTTAGTAACCCTCTGGACTTTGTCATTGGGTAAATGCTGCCCTTTGGGTTTTAAGCTGTTGATGGTTTTAAAAAAGGTCATTTCAGTTCCACGCCTAGAGGACATTGGTTATATTCTTGGGGTATGCTACTAGATTCCATTCAACCAGTAAACCCAGTCTGTTTTATGATCATGAGTTCTGTTCCACATTTTACCCCCATTCCATTGAGGAACTTCTAATGTGATTGTGTTCAGAGTAATAGGTAGCGGTAGTCAGGCACCATTTAGGTTTTCCAAGCTCAAGATTATAGAGACTAATGTTTGGGTTGTTCATCATTCTATTGTAATAATTGTATTCAACATGTCTTTTGACTTCACTCTTGTTTCCTCCGAGTGCAGAGAGACCAATAGTTACTACTGGCTGCTCATGCACAGTTTTTCTTATTTAAGTCACTTTTTTAAAAAACAAAAATTTCAAAAGAGGACCTGATGCAAGGGGCTTAAGTGGAGAGCAAATGCCTTGAGAATGATTGGGGCAGGGAATGTATGGATGTGCTTTATACAATTGATGTATGTATATGTATGGATTGTGGTAAGAGTTGTTTGAGTCCCTAATAAAATGTAAAAGAAGAAAAGAGAAAAAAATGATTAGGGCAAAGACTGTACAGATGTGCTTTATACAATTGATGTATGTATATGTATGAACTGTGAAAAGAATTGTATCAGCCCCAATAAATTGTTAAAAAAATAAATTTTAAAAAATTCCTTTTATTTTTTTTGTACTGTCCGACGTCTCCCTTCACCAACTTTTCTGTTCTGTTTTAATGTAATTTTTATCATTAAACTGTGAGTCTAATGGTAACAAAATAGAACATGTGTGTGTCTGTGTTAAAATAGTCATTAAAGAATAGAATTCAGAGACAGAGAATTTTTTTAAGTTTTTAAAAATATTTTCTATTGTTACTTAGGTGAAGGTTTATAGAGCAGACATCAGTTTTACATTAAATAACTCGTTAAATCTACCATTGTCTTTTCATTTCCAATATTTTTTGCCAATCTCTTGTTTTATATTGTCTTCCCTTCACAAAAATAACACCTGTCTACCCTCTAGCTTCCACAGACAGAGAACTTATTGTTGACAAAGGCCTAAAAAACATTAAATGGGAAGCAGACACCTCTTCAATAAATGCTATTGGAAATACTGGCTATCCACTTGCAGAAGAACAAAAAAAAAGACGACTGCCTCACCCATGCACAGAAACAAACTCAAGATGGATCAAATTCCTAAATGTAAAACCCAAAGCTCTCAGGATCAGAAAACTGGGACAAAACTAGGAACCCTAGTGCAGTAGATGGGCTATCAGAAATAACAAAGCTGACACAATCCATAGAAAACAAAATAGTGGGACATATTAAAAAATAAAAAACTTGCATACATTAAAAGACTTCATTGAAAGAGTAAAAAGACCCATAGGCTGGGAAAAGATATTTAGTAATGACATAACAAAGGACTAATTACTAAAATCTACAGAATTTACAAGGTGGCAAGAAAAACAAACTAGTAGCCCTATGAAAAAGTGGGCAAAGGACCGGAGCAGATGATTCACAAAGGATGATACGCGAATAACTAATAAACATATGAGTAAGTTCTCTCAGTCATTAGCTATCCAGGAAATGCAAGTCAAAGCAACCATGAGATACCACCTAACACCCATAACTGTAGCCCAGTTAAAGTAAAAAAGCTGAGAACAGCAAATGTTGGAGAGTGTGTGGTGAGATAGGAACTCTTATCCTCTGCTGGTGGACTTGTAAATATGTACAGACACTCAGGAAGGCAGTATGGCGATACCTAGAACAGATGGCAACTGAACTACCATATGATCCAGCAATACCATTACTGAACATATACCCCAAAGAAATAAAAAACATCATAAGCAGACATTTGCTCCCCCATGTTCATCACAGCACAGCTCACAATTGCTAGAAGCGGCCTCCATTCCCAACAATGGATAAAAAACCTCTGGTACATAAACATGATGAGTACTGCGCATGCCTGAAGAACAGCAATGAGACCCCTCACGTCGTGGAGGGCTCTGGAAGACATGCTGAGGGAAGCGAGTGAAGCACGAAAGGACAAGCACTGTGTGAGTCCAGAGCAGCAGGAACAAGCAGCAGAAGGGGCGCAAGCTCAAGTGTGCAGGCCATGCAGTCGTCTGGCTGGGGTCAGACAGGCCGCTAACGAGCTGGACCAGTGCCAATGACCTACACATCATCTGCTCCTGGTGAGTATAGTGTAGGTCACTTGGCCGGAGGTCACCTCACGACAGCTGGGATCAAATGGAGGGTGCGAGGGGGTAGTGGCTGTTCGCTGAATAGTAGCCATTTAGATCTGTGGTGAGGTCTCCCAGAGAGGGAGGTAGCCCCGTCGGAGGAATGGGGTTTACTGATGAGAGGTGCCGCACAGGAGATGAAAGGGAATGGTCAAATTTGGGGGTACATAGGTGCATGCCTGTTGAAGGGAGGGGAGGGAGAGCTAACCTCCAGGTGGGGGACAAAAGACTGAGGATGCTCTTGGCAACAATAAATGGGAGGTGTCTTCAGTGGCATGCAATGGGTGGGCAGAACTGGTGTAGGGCATCTGGGGGGCGGGTATCCCAGGAAAGCAGACCAGGTGCCATAAAATGCTGGGACAACAAATCCTGGATCTTTGGGGTGCATGCATGCTCCAGAGGCTACATCAGTGAGCCCCATATGGGAATCCCACTGGGTGAACTAGACTCTACCTCAGACACACTTGTAACATGAGGACTTAAGCGGGAAATACATGGTGCCTGAGGAAGCAGAAAACAGCTGTACCAAGAGTGGTGTACTGATGGTTGGTGGACAAATAAGGTCATGTTACATCAACCCCCTTTATGCTGGGTTAAGATATCTAGTATTCTGGAAATCTTGTGACAGCCCCTCTACTGTGTGTTGCATGTGCTTGGGTATATTAAGGTGTGTCTCAGGGGTGCAGCACCATGGGGGTCACTTTCTTGAAGCTGTTATTTGTTTCTGCTCTTTAGTAAATGAGACCCAGAGACTTTGAGAAAGAAAATATAACAATAGTTTGGGGGGGCGAGGATAAAGAGGGTCGGGGGAAGTAAGAGGGAGATGATGTCAAGTAGTCTAGGAGGGAAATGTATGTGTGGAACTGATTGTGGCAGCAATTTTACAATTCTGTTTGATGTGATTGAACTATGGAATAATATGACATTTGTATTAACTCCTAAGTTAGCAAATTTTTTAAAAAGCATAGATTCAGGAATGGTTTGGGGGCTCACACTTAAAAAGAATTATCATGGCCCTGCTCAGTACTCACCTTCATGAAATGATCACTGAAGATAAAGGTACTACAGCGAAGTGTCACAAAAAAGTAGATAGTAGCACTCCCTCAATGTATGAATACTTTCTTTTATTAAATTGGCACTCTGTGATGCTCACCCTCCCGACACAACTGCTGAAGCCAAAGCGGGTGAACAAGTAAATGTGAAGAAAGCTGATGGTGCCCGGCTATCAAAAGAGATAGTGTCTGGGGTCTTAAAGGCTTGAAGATATACAAGCGGCCATCTAGCTCAGAAGCAACAAAGCCCACATGGAAGAACACACCAGCCTGTGTGATTGCATGGTCCCGAAGGGAACAGATATCAAAGAACAAAAACTCAATTCATTGGCTGCACACCTCCATGATACAATCACCGAAGACAAACAGGTGCATAAGCAAATGTGGCGAAGAAAGCTGATGGTGCCCGACTATCGAAAGAGATAGTGTCTGGGGTCTTAAAGGCTTGAAGGTGAACAAGCGGCCATCTAGCTCAGAAGCAATAAAGGCCACATGGAAGAAGCACACAAGCCTGTGCAATCACGAGGTGCCAAAGGGACCAGGTATAAGGCATCATGCAATATATATATATATATATATATATACACACACACACACACACACACACACACACACACACACACACACACACACCATAGTGAATGAAGGGGGAAGTGCAGAGTGGAGACCCAAAGCCCATTTGTCGGCCACTGGAGATCCCCTCATAGAGGGGTTTAGGAGAGGAGATGGGTCAGTCAGGGTGCGATGTAGTACCGATGAAGAACACAGCTTTCCCCCAGATCCTGGATGCTTCCTCCCGCCACCTACCATGATCCGAATTCTACCTTGCAGGACTGGATAGGGCAGAGGTTGTACACTGATGCATATGGGAGCTGGAGGCACAGGGAATCCAGGGTGGATGATACCTTCAGGACTAGGGGTGTGAGGGCCGATGCTGGGAGAGTGGAGGGTGAGTGGGTTGGAAAGGGGGAACTGATTACAAGGATCCACATGTGACCTCCTCCCTGGGAGATGGACGGCAGAGAAGGGGGGGGGGGCGGTAGACTCTGGATAGGGCAAGATATGACAAAATAAAAATCTATAAATTATCAAGGGCTCATGAGGGAGGGAGGAGCGGGGATGGAGGGGGGAAAAAAAGAGGACCTGATGCAGAGGGCTTAAGTGGAGAGCAAATGCTTTTAAAATGATTAGGGCAAATAATGTATAGATGTGCTTTATACAATTGATGTATGTATATGTATGGGTTGTGATAAGAGTTGTATGAACCCCTAATAAAATGTTTTTTTAAAAAGTACTAAATCTAAAAAAAAAAAGAGTGGCTGAATTACAACACTAACTGAACCCTCTACTTAGAATGATTTCTGATGTTAATAGGAGAGCATGGATTGGGACTAAATGGGAACCTGAAAGTTACGGTGGAGAGGACTGTGCTACGCTGAGTTTTCTAGAGAAATAAATCAAACTACACTCAAATAACTTTATAGCAAAAGTCAATTTACATCAGGAAGCCCAGCCCAGTTCAACTCAAGTCCATGGGTCAGATGCTAGATGAAGTCCCCTTTAGACTCACCCAGCTTCCAGCCAATGAAGCAAAGGCAAAGCAGGAATCGGGAAAATCACAGGCCAGTAGGGGCAAGAGCATCTGGATGTAAGGTCAGCAGGAAGAGGGCAGGGCACTGCAGCTCCTATGATCAGCAGGCCGGCTCGGCCATGAATCCTAGAGATGCAGAATCAAGGTAAGCAGGATGGAGGGAGAGGGAAGAAAAGTTGTCCATGGCATCTCTCTAAATTGGGCACCTCCTCCAAGGAGAGGGCCTTATTGAGATTGAACTCTACCCATACTTTCACACAGATGCATCAAACTGATATAAAATCGAACCATCATAGGGACACACGGAAAGATTATTCTCAGAAATATCAGAACATGGATCCTTGACATGCCATTGAGTTACTTCAGCCAACAACACTACCACTCACATCTGAAGAGTTTAATCCATCATTAGTAAAGCCATTGTCCCCTCCACCTGCACTTGAGCTTAGCCCAACTTTCCCTGCTGATAGGGAACCTCGAGTTGTATCTGGAGCATTCCCTGCAGCAGATGCCTTGCAAGATAATGCTGACACTTGCTGGGAAACACCTTCGACACTCATGCCTGCTTCGACACTGCCTCTAAACTTGTCTCAGTAATCCCAAAGGTGACCTCCAAATATTGATCCAGAAAGAGCTGTGCTATCCTCTTAAAGGACTGCTAGCATTTTCTAGTATGTACAGGCAGAGACCCGAGGAATGTGTGCGGGAGTGAGATGATGATGCAAGGAGCGAACGGTTGCATCAGTCTGAATGTGTTGACGTGGACCAACTAAGCACTGATCCTTCAGTCAGTGTTTCAGCACCAGACGTTAGGACAGAATCTAATAGTTTATCTGTTTGGTTTACTGAAGCAAAGCTTCTGCAGTGGCTTAGAGCAAGTTAAGTTGAAGTACCAGACCTAGCTTGGTATACTTTAGAGGATTAAGGGAATGGGCATGTTTCAGGGCAGACCCATAGACTCACAAATGGAATGCACTGAGGACACACCTTTTCTCTCAGTGGGAAACAAATTTCTGAAGGGATCATAAGTATCTCTAAAGACTGCTGTGATTGATATTTTATTTTGAGCCAGTTTTGACAGTGGAAAATACCCTAATTAAGACGTTTGCACATAACATGGCTGATTGGGTCCCATGGTAGTAGGCGGTAAGCAGTAGCATTTAACAGAGACAAGGTGGGTGTGGTTGCCAAATGGTTAGCAGAGTCAAAGTAGTAACAGAATAGCCTGATTTGTATGGCATGGATACCTAAGCAGAGTGTCCCTAGGAGTGAAATAAATGAGAAACCTACCAAATCTTTCATTGATCTGTACAAGTTGAAAAATTCTAGGCCAGTTGAATAGCAGTGTAATTCAAATAGCCAGATATAGAGTTGCAAATGCTCGATCAATTCCCAAAAATTGAGCCAGTTCACAAACCCTTCATTTATGGGGAAGCCAGGTCCCTTTGAGGAAGGCACCCACTACACTAATAAAAAAAATGCATAGTTAGCCTTTCTCCCAGGCCTGCCCAGTGGAAACTGCGCCTTTTATAAGTGACAATTCATTGGAGAAAGGAAATAATCAGACATTGGGGATGGTTACTGGACATTGGCTCCAAACTGACATTAATCTAAGTGACCCTAAATTTTAAGGTCCCACAATCAGACTAGGAGCATATAAAGGTCAAGTTATAATGGAGTCTTAGCTCAGGTTGATCTCACAGGGGATCCAGTATGAGCCCAAACCTATCCTATAGTAATTTCCCTGTTCTAGAACACATAAATGGAATAGACAGACTCACTGACTGCCAGTACCCCATATGGCTACCTGACTCTAGAACATGGACTACTATGGCAGGGGCAGGAGTGGAAGCTAGTAAAGCTACCTCTACTTAGGAAAATGGTAAAGCCAACGCAATTATGTTTTCCTGGAGGGATTGCAAAGATCAGGGTGCAAAGATTGCACCATCAAGGAATTGAAGAATATAGGGCTGGAGACCATTACTTCCGAACTGAGCTGTTGTCTATGGGGGGACTAGCAAACTCTAGACCTATGTGGTTTGTAAGGGTCCAGGTATAAGCTGTGCTTACACACACACAAGCACCAGCAGCGGTTAAGCCAGTTTTTAGTGTGGGGTTTTTTAATCACTTTATTAGGGGCTCTTACATCTCTTTTATAACAATCCATACATCAGTGGAGTCAAGCATATTTGTACATATGTTGCCATCATCATTTTCAAAACATTTTCTTTCTACTTGAGCCCTTGATATCAGCTCCTTTTTTCCCTCCCTCACCCACCCTCCCACCCTCAAGACCCTTGATAAATTATTATCGTTTTCCTATCTTACACCATCTTCTGTCTCCCTTCACCCACATTGCTGTTGTTTGTCCCCCTCAGGGTGTGGGGGTTATGTCTACATCATCATTGTAATCAATTCTCTGTTTCTCCCCCTTCTCCCCCTACATTCCCCCTAAGTGGCCTATGCTGATAGTATTGCTACTCCCATTACGGTTCCTGATGTGTTTATCTGTCCTGGATCCCGTGTGACAAGAGCTCTTATCTGTACCATCTGGTCTAGCTAGATTTGTAAGCTAGAACTGGGATTTGTAAAGTAGAAGTGGGGTCATGATAGGTGGGTGGGGTGGGGTGCGGGAAGCACTAAAGAACTAAAGAAATGTGTGTCTCGTTGGTGCTGTACTGCACTCTGGCTGACTTGTCCCTCCTGTGAGGGATGTCCAATTGTCTACAGATGGGCTTTGAGTCTCCATCCGACTCCCTTCATTCACATCATATGATGGTTTGGGGTCTCCTGATGTCTGATACTGTTAGATTCCTCAGGTGGAAATACCTGGGTCATTGGCTTCCCATGAGAATGAATTCACACCGAAGCCTGGTTTGTGATCCAAGTGAATTTTTATAAAGGATAGAAGTGTAAAGGTGAAACTGAGGTACAGGGAGGAAGACAGACATAACTGACAGGACAAGGAAAGCAGAAACAGAAATAGCTTTATTAGGTGGGGCAGTAGGGCGGCTCCTGGGGCTCCCTGCCGAGGTTTCGTGACCTAGGCGGACAGGTCAGGGAAGTCCCATTCAGCAGCTGGGGGTGAGGGTTTTTACAGGGGTAGTGAGGAATGTATGGCAATTAGCATATGGGGTCTGGAGACCTGGAGAATTGCTTGTCATCTCCTTGCAATTCTGACTTTTCAGGGCCCTCTACTGGGAGGCGTGGTTGACAGTACTGGTTGACTCCATTGACTCAATTAAGCTCACCTGGCCTAGATTGAGGTCCTCCCAAGAGTACTGGCTTCGTCTCAACTGCCTGAATTTATTCATGCCATCCAGCCTGGAGCAGCTTCCCACAGTCTGTAAGGGTGGAGGGAGGCCTTGGCAGGTAGAGGTAGAGGTTTCTGCCTCTAGCTCCCTAACACTTTCTGATCCCATCTACACCTTGTGATCACACAGGCTGGGCAACAATTTTATTAGAGCATAGATAGAATCATTTCCAAAGAAAGTATGTGAGTCCTTCTGGCATGGTGAAAAGGATACCTTAAGCATAGATAAAATATGCTTTGTTCCCGGAATGTAGTGGGGGCCCCTTTCACAAATTAAGAAGGGTCATTCATTGTCTAGGGGAAGACTCCTAGTTTCTAAAAGACAGTTTTAAAGGGGAGGAGTTTGCCACTCCACAGATGTACAATTAGCTTTCTAATTAGTTATTTAGACCACCCTTGAGGCTCTTTAAATTACAATCTCAGCTTTTGTCTCTGGATCAGTGTGCTGTCAGATTTATCTCCAGCAGCACTGCTGTGTGAGGACATTCATTAGGGCCTAGCTTCAAGGTTGACCTGCTTACTAACCTGTTCTCACAAGGTCTTCTGTTAATTCCCATATTGCAGGCAGAAAATGCCTCTTCTGTCCCTGTCAATTTGGTCAGTGCAAAAAACAGATGGATCTTTGAGAATGGCAGGGGGTGCCTGGAAACTTATCCAGGTGGTGACTCCAATTGAAGCTACTGTCCCAGAAATGGTTTTATTGCTTGAGTAGATTAATATCTCTTCTAGTATCTGATAGCAGCTACTAATTGGGCAAATGTGTTTTTCTCAATTCCAGTTTTAAAGGAGCAGCACAAGCAGTTTGCCTTTAGCTGTTGTGGCAGTTAGATGTTATGTCAACGTGACCCTGTGGGAAACTGTAGCACTAGTCCCACCTATCAAACAGGTTACAGCCTGATGACTCCTCCTAGGGGATATGAACTTTCAAATAAGAAAGACAATGAGAGCAGCAAGAGGAGATAAGCAGCACCCCAGAGGGGATTGAGGGGCAGCTGGGAGGAGGAGGATGACCAAGCAGCACACACTGCAGAGAACAGCGCAAAAGAGTTACTGAAAGGGATAGCACTTCCAGACCACAGGATTGTCACCATAAAGATAGGTAGACACAAATAGACTACAACGAGAGAGCAGAAACACCAGCCAATTAGAACCGCTTAGGGCATCTCCTCGGCCGCCTGAGGGGAGATTCCCGGGTCTTTGAATTGGGAAGCTAGCTGAGGGGGTGGGGGGTACGTGCCAGTGGGGTGTGATGGAGCAAAAGGATCATAATTCGAAGTGACCAGACTGGGACCAGGGAAAAT
This sequence comes from Tenrec ecaudatus, assembly GCF_050624435.1. Classification (NCBI taxonomy): domain Eukaryota; kingdom Metazoa; phylum Chordata; class Mammalia; order Afrosoricida; family Tenrecidae; genus Tenrec; species Tenrec ecaudatus. The sequence continues at coordinate 503,764 of NW_027459014.1, forward strand.
AAAAATATAAATTTCTTTGGCTTCCTGCCAAGACCAGAAGACTGCCAGTGGAGATACCCCATCTAGGACTCACTCCTAGTAGTGGGTACTTCACAGCTTACTGAGCCTCACAGGGCTGAGAACAGGGCAGCTGAAAGCAGGTGTTAAGTGATTAACACCAAGAGCTCCAGCCCCCTCCTGAGGTACCACTCAGCACAACCCCTGATCGGAAGACACCCCAAAGGCCTGGTACCTTAAATAATTGGGCCACTCTGAGGATTTATTTTCATATTACTTGTTACACATACCTGGATTGCATACACCTGACTCATTGACTAAGTATTTGCATCACAAAACAAGAAGCTGGAGCAGGTTTGGCAGGCAGAACAGGTTTTACAAGCCCAGGCAAGGAATTTATATAAGGGAGTTTATATATATCATTTGTATGATATATTACTTTACGTTTTTTCCTTCCGATCTCATTGGTTTATTTCCTAGACCCCTAACACCCCATCTACCTACTAGTTCGCACCCACAACAGAGACTAAGCTCTGTGTGAAGCTTAGTGTCCCGGACAAACATACATTAACAGCTCTCCTGCATCTTATGCTAGTATGATTTTTCCTATTACTATTATTAAAACTTTCATCTCTTACCCCTTTTCTTTCATTTTCCTTTCTTTAGTCTAAATATCCAAAGTTTTACTTCATAACATCATTAACCTGTCTTTTAGTTTCACTGTACTGATCATCAAAATTTTTCTTACATTTTCAGACTCATAAAACCAAAGACTAATACTACTATCACAATATTTAAAATTGTTTTTGCTCTCAAATACTAGTACCCATTGATCCATCGTTGCAAATGAGGCATTTCAGGGCCAAATACCCCTTCCTTTAACCTACTATATAACACTACCTGATCCTCCACCCTCTTTTTTAACCTACTGCTTCTTTCACTCTCCCAACACTCATAACATTTCCTCCCCAAATTTCATATGACTCCCTTAACACATAAATTAGCAACCTCCCTCAGACACTTAATACAAACTATCCATTAGCCCTCTACTGCACCACCTAATAGAGTTAACCAGTTCCAAATAACATCGCCTACATAACACTCCCAATAGACTCCAAGATGACAAGGAAACAACAGAAGATATTAGTCTCACACACACACACACACACACACACACACACACAAAACAAGAGAAACAGAAACAAATAACCAAATAGCAATCAGACCTAAATGTAATACCTGAAACTGTACAAGTTATGGATTTCCCAGAAAAAGAATGTAAAGAATGATATTTGTGCTCATGCAACAGCTGAAAGAAGTCTGAAAGGAAAAATAAAACAATAGAAAAGCTATAACCTCATTAGAGAAACAAACAGAAACACAAAAATCAAACACTACAATAAATAGCAGAATTACAAAGCAGGGGTGTCAAACTCAATTAAAAAGCGGGCCATTTGGTGCAACAGGCAAGATTCACATGGGCCACATCACATTTACAAATTTTGTTCAATTTCTATTTTGAAGTGAGGATTCAGGAATATGGATAGGATAATTAAAATACTATAATAGCTTTTATTTAAATATTTATTTTATTTAATGTATTTATAAAACTAAAATTATTGTTTTACCCTTAACTTGACAGTACTTTCCTTCTACTAGTTTTCACTACGTCTTATGTTGTGACCGGAAAATATAACAAGGTAACTAATAAAAAACACCAAGATTTGGGCAGCTGACAAACGTGATGCACAATTGTAATGGCTTCCCTCTAAAAATGTTCACTAGCACTGCTGCTAGGTATGATCATAACAGCACAACCCAGAGTGCTATTTTTCACCTTTTCACTATTGGGATCTCTTTACATTATGTGACACTGAGAGTGGCAGACAGATCGCTTCCAATCATCACTGGAACTAGGTCAGTGCATTTATACACATCCACAGGCCCCCCAAAAAGCACTGGGCCACATGTATACTCATCTTCAGATAAAGGGTTAACGAGGGAATTGTGTGTACGGTATTGCCTCGATCTCCCCTAAGTGCTATTTTCTTCATAACAATTTTTTTCTATTTTCATTTTATTTCAGAGCATCGCAGGCCACAAAAAAAGCTCCTCAGGGGCTACATGCGGCCGACAGGGCCAGTTTGACACCCCTGCTATAAAGGAAAAGCGGGAGGCTGTAAAAGAAATAGAGATACAGAATTGAAGAGATAGAAACCCAAATTAGTGAACTGAAAGACAAATCTATAGATTACAATCTAAAGGAAGGACAAATAACCAAAAAATGCAAAAGAGACTGAGAAAAGCTTGATAATAATGTGGGACACCATTAAGAGGAACAACCTGCATCTTGTAGGAATTCCAGAAGAGGAAGAAACAAACAAAGTTACATCCACACAGAGAATAGTCCAAGAGCGCCAGCCAAAGAACTTTGCTCAATGTCTAAAAGAGAAAAAGATGATTATTTAGGAAGCCAAAAGAACCCCAGCCAGGAGAGATTCTAAAAGGCAAACTCCACGGCATATTGCAGTCAAGATGTCGAACATCAGAACGGAAACAACAAACAATCTAAAAGCACCTAGAGAAAAAGATCAATTACACACAAAGGTTCAGCAACTAAATATGGTGGTATAATACAATTATTTCAAGACAAGAAAAGCCAAAAGCAAGACCACCATTACAAAAAATACTCAATGAAGTACTGTGGCCAAAAAAACCAACAGCAACAACACACAAACCTGAAACCAACATTCAAGACAATTCCTCACAAAAACCAGCACACACGGAACAACACCCAGAGCAAGGGAACGACACAGGAAGAACAAAGAAACTGAACATAATACACATCCAAACACACAACACACGCATATATAAACCAAAATGGTGGAAACAAATACACATACATGTCAATAATTTCACTGAATGTTAATGTACTAAATACACCAGTACAGAGACAGAGAGAAGCTGAATGGATAAGAAAGCAAGCCCCATCAATATGCTGCCTACAAGAAAAACACCTCACAAACAGAGACTTGAAGACATTAAAAATCAGAGGTGGAACAAAAGCATACCCAGCAAACAACAACAAAACTCAGCAGGGGTAACAATATTAATCTCCAAGAAGATAAACTTCAAGGTAAACAACATAACGAGAAAAGATTGAATACTACATAATGATAAAGGGAAAAATAGCTCAGAAAACCATAACTTTAATAGTCATCTATGCACTCAATGAAATACCTTTGAAATACATCAGATCCTCATAGAATTGAAAAAGGACCAAGACACATCGACAGTAAGAACAGAAGACTTCAATACACCACTCTCAAAGAAAAAAAATGTCAAGAAAAAAGGCAATGAAGACCAAAAAAAGTTTAATAACACAATCAATAAAAACTATCTTGGATGTATGAGCCCCTAATAAAATGTTTTTTAAAAAAACTATCTTGGAGGGAAGATGGTGACTGAGTAACACATACCAGAGGGACTCCACAGAAATCAACCCAGGAGAGCTACTAAGAGGGAAATTCAACACTGCTGGGTCACAGGAGGCGCATCATAAAGATAAGTAGGCACAGATCCACAAGGTTTGAAGGGACTGGCGGGCCCTCAAAGTTTAGTATTAAGGTAGTAGATAGACATTGGGCCTCCATTCAAGTACTGCCTCAATGCAACACTGTGTTCTATTAAACTGGCATTCCATGATGCTCACCTTCCCAACACAATCGATGAAGACAAATGAGTGCATAAGCAAATGTGGTGAAGAAAACTGATGGTGGCAAAAGATATAGTGTCTAAGGTCTTAAAGACTCAAGGTAAACAAGCGAACATCTAGCTGAGGAGCAACAAAGCCCACATGGAAGAAGCACACCAGCCTGTGGGATTATGAGGTGTCAAAGGGATGAGGTAGGAGCCATCAAAGAACAAAAAATATTATCATTGTGAACGAGGGGGGTGCAGATTAGGGAACCAAGAGAGACTCATCTGTAGACAACTGGACATCCCCTTACAGAAGGGTTGGGGGGTGGGGCGAGACAGCCAATCAGGGTGCATTGTAGCAACAATGAAACTTACAACTTTCTTCTAGTTCTTTAATGCTTCCTTCCCCACCACTATCATGATCCCAATTCTAATTTACAAATCTGGCTAGATGAGAGGATGTACACTGGTACAGATAGGAACTGGAAAAACAGGGAATCCAGGACAGATGATCCCTTCAGGACCAGTGGTGAGACTGGGGATACCAGGAGGGTGGAAGGAGGGGGGGGGAGGGGAAACCAATTACAAGGATGTACATATAACCTCCTCCCTGGGGAATGGACAACAGAAAAGTTGGTGGAGGGCGATGTTGGACAGTGCAAGATATTACAAAATAATACATTGCCAAGGGTTAATGAGAGAGAGGGCAGCGACGGGTGGGGGGGGGGAATGAGGAGCTGATGCCAAGGGCTTAAGTGGAGAGCAAATGTTTTGAGAATGATGTGGGCAACGAATGTACAAATGTGCTTGACACAATTGATGTGCTATGGATTGTGATAAGAGTTGTATGAGCCCCCAATAAAATGATTTAAAAAAATAAAGATTTATTTGAACATAAAAAATAGATATAACTGATGGCATATATTCAATCTTGTTTTGTTAGGTGCCACCCAGTCAGTTCAGACTCGGTGACCCTATCAACAACATAAGGAAACAGTGCTTGTTTCTTGTGTCATCCTTACACACGTTTTCTCTTTGAGCCTATGATTTCAGTCATGTCAATCCATCTTTTTTGCTGTGCCTTTTCTGTAACAAGCATTCTTTCAGGGACTGGTCTCTCCTGAAAACCTGTCCAATGTCCAACATCTTGCCATCCTTGTATCTAAGGAGCTTTCCGGCTGTACTTCTTCCAAGACAGATTTGTTGTTGTTTTTTGGCAGTCCAATTACTTCCAATATTTTTCACAAGCACCATAATTCAAATACATCGATTCTACATTGATCTTCCTTAATCAATGTCCAATTTTTACATGTGAATGAGATGATTAAAAATGCCATGGCCCCCAAAAGACTGGACTGGAAAACGCTCCTAAGGGCCAGCAAACGATCCCTGAACTAACTACAAGCTTTTCTCTTGTGAACTGTTTTGTTCTGTTCTTTGTCAGTGGTTTGTTTTTGTTGTTTTGTTGCCTGGTTGTATATTGTTGCTTTGTTTTCCTCTGTCTTGTTTTCGTGCATGTTAGTGTCTCCACAGGTCTGTCTGAATAGGACAGGCTGGATGAACTATCTGGAGGAAAAACAATGGGACCGACAGTTCCGGGGGGACATGGGGTGGGGGGGTAGAGGGGTATAAGGAAGTGGTGTTAACAAACCCAGGGACAAGGGAAAAACATGGGACCCAAAATGGTAGAGAAGGGGGAGTGGCAGGCCTGGTGGGAAATGATCAAGGGTAAGGTTGATTAGAGAAGAGGTATACTCTAGCCCAGGTGGCGATGAAGCATGGTAGATGGGCAGGAGGAAGGTCAAGGGAGATGGAGGAAAGAGCTAGGAGTCAAAGGGCATTCATGGAGGTCTAGACAAAGACAGGTACATGCAAATATATATAGGAGGATGGGGAAATAGATCTATGTGTCTATATTTATAGGTCAAGTATTAAGGTGGCGGAAGGACCTTGGGCCTCTACTCAAACACTCCCTCAATGTATGAATACCTTCTTTTATTAAGTTGGAACTCTATGATGCTCACTCTCCCAACACAACGGCTGGAGCCAAAGTGGGTGAACAAGTAAATGTAGTGAAGAAAGCTGATGGTGACCGGCTATCAAAAGAGATAGTGTCTGGGGTCTTAAAGGCTTGAAGGTGAACAAGCGGCCATCTAGCTCAGAAGCAAATAAGCCCACATGGAAGAAGCACATCGGCCAGTGCGATCCCGAGGTGCCCAAGGGACCAGGTATAAGGCATCATGCAAAAAAAAAAAAAAAGATATAAGTGTGTGTATGTATGTGTATATATGTGTATATGTATATATGTATGTATATATGTATATATATATATCATAATAAATGAAGGGGGAAGTGCAGAGTGGAGACCCAAGGCCCAAGTGTCGACCAATGGAGATCCCCTCATTGAGGGGTTTAGGAGAGGAGATGGGTTAATTAGGGTGTGAGGTAGTATCGAAGAACACAGCTTTCCCCCAGATCCTGGATGCTTCCTCCCCCCAACTACCATGATCCGAATTCTACCTTGCAGGGCTGGATAGGACAGAGGCTGTACACGGGTACATATGAGGGTTGGAGGTACAGGGAATCCAGGGTGGATGATACCTTCAGGACCAAGGGTGTGAGGGACGATGCTGGGAGAGTGGAGGGTGAGTGGGTTGGAAAGGGGGAACTGATTACAAGGATCCACATGTGACCTCTTCCCTGGGAGAAGGACAGCAGAGAAGGGGGGAAGGGAGACTCTGGATAGGGCAAGATATGACAAAATAACGAGGTATAAATTACCAAGGGCATAAGAGGGAGGGGGGAAAGGGGAGGGAGGGGGATGGAAAAAAGAGGACCTGATGCAAGGGGCTTAAGTGGAGAGCAAATGCCTTGAGAATGATTGGGGCAGGGAATGTATGGATGTGCTTTATACAATTGATGTATGTATATGTATGGATTGTGGTAAGAGTTGCTTGAGTCCCTAATAAAATGTAAAAGAAGAAAAGAGAAAAAAATGATTAGGGCAAAGACTGTACAGATGTGCTTTATACAATTGATGTATGTATATGTATGAACTGTGAAAAGAATTGTATCAGCCCCAATAAATTGTTAAAATAAAAAAATTTTAAAAAAAAAGCAAAAAAAAGATGTAAGTGTGTGTATGTATGTGTATATATGTGTATATATATGTGTATATATGTATATATATGCCATATTAAATGAAGGGGGAAGTGCAGAGTGGGGACCCAAGGCCCAAGTGTCGGCCAATGGAGATCCCCTCATAGAGGGGTTTAGGAGAGGAGATGGGTTAATTAGGGTGCGAGGTAGTACCGATGAAGAACACAGCTTTCCCCCAGATCCTGGATGCTTCCCCCCCCCCCCAACTACCATGATCCAAATTCTAACTTGCAGGCCTGGATAGGACAGAGGCTGTACACTGGTACATATGAGGGCTGGAGGTACAGGGAATCCAGGGTGGATGATACCTTCAGGACCAAGGGTGTGAGGGACGATGCTGGGAGAGTGGAGGGTGAGTGGGTTGGAAAGGGGGAACTGATTACAAGGATCCACATGTGACCTCTTCCCTGGGAGAGGGACAGCAGAGAAGGGGGTAAGGGAGACTCCTGATAGGGCAAGATATGACAAAATAACGATGTATAAATTACCAAGGGCACATGAGGGAGGGGAGAAAGGGGAGGGAGGGTGAAAAAAAATTAGGACCTGATGCAAGGGGCTTAAGTGGAGAGCAAATGCCTTGAGAATGATTGGGGCAGGGAATGTATGGATGTGCTTTATACAATTGATGTATGTATATGTATGGATGGTGATAAGAGTTGTATGAGTCCCTAATAAAATTTTAAAAAAGAAAAAAATATGTCACGGCATGGTCAGGTGCAACTTGGTACTCAAAATATTCAGTTACCCAAATACATGTCTTCTGATCTCTTTGACTGCTGCATCCATGAGCATTGATTGTGGATCCAATCAAGACAAAATCCTTGACAACTTCAAACTTTTCTCCATTTATCATGCTGTTACCTACTGGTCCAGTTGTATTTTGGTTTACCTTATAGAGTAGTAGCCCATACTGAAGGCTGCAATCCTTGACCTTCATCAGCAAGTGCTTCCATTTCTCTTCATTTTCAGCAAGCAAGGTTGTGACATCCGCATATTGCAGTTTGTTAATATGCCTTCCTCCAATTCTGGTGTCACGTTCTTCATATAATCGAGCTAATCATACAGATTGAGTAAGTATGGTAAGACAGTATAAACCTGACTAACACCTTTCATGATTTTAAACTATGCAGTATTCCCATGTTTGATAAATTACAGAATGGAGACATAGGTACATAGGTAGAAATTTTCAATTTCTGTATCACTAGCTTGAATGGTTGGTATGTAAATTTGAATAATCACAATTGTTTGGATTTCCTTATATGAGGATAGATTTTGCATCACAGACAGCATTATACTCTAGATCTTGAAATGTCCTTTTTGACAATGCATGAAACACTATTCCTCTTGAATCTATCATTCTCAGCAAGCTACATTTAGATTCAGAATGGCCAATGCTAGTCCATTTTGGTTCACTAACACCACGAATATCTATTTCTGTCTTCCATTTCATTTTTTACAACTCTCAATTTTCCTAAATCCCTACATTCTAAGTTCCATTACTGTATATACTCAAGTATATGACTTGAATATCTGCCGAAGCACCTAATTTTACCACAAAAATTACATTAAAATGTGCTGAAAAACGTGGCTTACCCACATGGAAGAAGCACACCGGCCAGTGCGATCACGAGGTGCCAAGGGACCAGGTATAAGGCATCATGCAAAAAAACACAAACAACGATATAAGTGTGTGTATGTATGTGTATATATGTGTATATGTATATATATACCATATTAAATGAAGGGGGAAGTGCAGAGTGGAGACCCAAGGCCCAAGTGTCGGCCAATGTAGATCCCCTCATAGAGGTGTTTAGGAGAGGAGATGGGTTAATTAGGGTGCGAGGTAGTACCGATGAAGAACACAGCTTTCCCCCAGATCCTGGATGCTTCCCCCCCCCCCCCAACTACCATGATCCAAATTCTAACTTGCAGGCCTGGATAGGACAGAGGCTGTACACTGGTACATATGAGGGCTGGAGGTACAGGGAATCCAGGGTGGATGATACCTTCAGGACCAAGGGTGTGAGGGACGATGCTGGGAGAGTGGAGGGTGAGTGGGTTGGAAAGGGGGAACTGATTACAAGGATCCACATGTGACCTCTTCCCTGGGAGAGGGACAGCAGAGAAGGGGGGAAGGGAGACTCCGGATAGGGCAAGATATGACAAAATAACGATGTATAAATTAGCAAGGGCACATGAGGGAGGGGAGAAAGGGGAGGGAGGGGGAAAAAAAAGAGGACCTGATGCAAGGGGCTTAAGTGGAGAGCAAATGCCTTGAGAATGATTGGGGCAGGGAATGTATGGATGTGCTTTATACAATTGATGTATGTATATGTATGGATGGTGATAAGAGTTGTATGAGTCCCTAATAAAATGTAAAAAAAGAAAAGAGGAGAAAAAATGATTAGGGCAAAGACTGTACAGATGTGCTTTATACAATTGATTTATGTATATGTATGAACTGTGATAAGAATTGTATGAGCCCCTAATAAATTGTTAAAATTAAAAAACAAAAAACGTGGCTTACACTCAAGCATATATGGTAATTGGTGTTTTCAGCTATCTCTTCTCCTTTTGAGTCATGTCCCATCAGTAAATGAAGGTCCTGAAGGCTTTACTCATGTAGGGTGTATTCCACCCACATCACAATAGACTCTACTTTGTGAAGGCAGTTCTCCTGGAGTCATACTGAGTGTCTTCTGGACTGAAGGCTCATCTTCTGGCACCATCTCTGACAATGTTGTTTCTACTCTTAAGGTTTTCTGTATCTGATTCACTCTGTTTGTCTCCCTGTGAGACATTCCTGTTGACAAGCCACTGGGAGCTACACTGATGGAGCCAGGGCCCTGGAGATGGAGGAGTCATATGGAGACCCATGACATCGCTCAGATGCTTCCACCACCACTGGATCCGGATTTTTCACCCACTGGCCTGTGATTTTCCTCATTCAACATCATTGCATGTGTTGCTTGAGTCTGAAGAGGAATTTATAGACTGGTATTGGACATATGGACTAATATCAGACTTATGGACTTGATCTGGACTGGGCAGGGATGTTTTCTCAATATACAGTTGCTCTTTTATATAAAGTTCTTTTTTATACACGAGTGTCTCCCTGGATCTCTCTACCTGGACTAACACACACAACCACCACAGTAAACCTGAGTCATGAATATCCCCGGGAGAAGCAGCTAGATTATGGGCCCCAAATGAACTCTAGCTCCAGCCCAAGAATAGTCAGTTCTGAAAACATGGCCCTGCTCAATACTCACTCACATGAAAAGATCACTGAAGAGTGTCCTACGCATTGTGGTGAGAAAGCAGATGGTGCCTGGCTCTCAAGTGGAATCGTGTTTGTGGTTTTAAGGTGTGTATTCAAATAAAAAGCCATCTAAGTAAGGAGTCCACTAAGCCAACATGGAAGAAAACCAGCTCGTATGAGTCAAAGATGACAATAAACTCAAATATGATGAAAGAAGTAATATCAGACCTAAAATTATGAACACCCAATTTGTGGAAGGCTATGGAGGACAGTGGGAGCCCAAAATCCATCTGCAGAATATCAAGACAAATTAAGCCACTGGCAGATCTCTAGTTACAGGCAAAGGTCTGAAATACTTACTACCAAACAAAAATCATTGTCATCCTGATTATGCTGGATCAAACTTGGGATTTGATCAATTGACCTTCTAGATCCATCCTGAATTTGTTCTAGGTGTAAGGATCTCTTGCTTACTCCATGATAAAAACTTCTTCCCTGGCCTTTAAAATATTGATGGTGGTGGGTTAGGGAAAAAAAAAATGATGGTGGTGCTTTTTATTTGTCTTTATATATTATTGTCTTATCCATATCATTTTATTTTTTGTTATTATTTCTGTTGGATTTACCAGTTGAAGCACAGGAGTGGATAAATATAGTTAACTGATGAAAGGGTTTCTAGGAGATATAGGGGTGGGTGAGCAGGGATTGGGGAGGGTGAGGCTATTTCGGGAGTAAACAATGAAGGTGGGAGGGGGAGTGAGTACTAGGACTCAAGGTGATTACACAACTCAATTTAAAGATGATTTAACCATGGGAGTGGGGGGGGTATAGAGAAAATATCCTGAAATTGTGGTAATGATTGTACAATTCTTCTTGATATGACTGAACTATTGAATTGTGTGAATGTGGATTAAAGAGAATTTCAAAACTTAAAGTACAATGCTTTCTGTAATATGAAAATATCTATATACCTACAAGGAAGCCCAATTAGTATGACTATTATTCTAATTTAAGAATAAAGAAATTGAATTCTACCAACTTCAGTCTGAACTGATCACAAATATAATCAAGATGCATTATTGATAATTGGAATGAGAGCTGGAACAAAGAGGGACAATAGTTTGAAACTATGGCTTCAGAGAAACAAAAGTTGCTGATTGCATGATAGAATTTTCTGAGATGGACTTAAATGCAATACCTTTTTCAACAACATAATGTGTACTTGGATAGACAGCATACAGAATGTATAGATAGGTCTCATACTGACTACCTCCATGGGAAGAGATGACAGAGAAGCTCAGTAATAGCAGCCAAAAGGCTGACTGTGAAACAGAACATCAATTGCTCACATAAAAGTTCAGGTTGATGTTGAAAATTAAAACATGCCCACAAAAGCCCCAATATGACCTTGCATATATCCCACCTCAATTTTATAGACACATCAAGAACAGCATTAAATATTAACAACACTGATGACAACTGATATGCTGTGGGATGAAATAAATGACAAGGTTATATAATAAGAAAGCAATATGCCAATAAAAAGAAAACAAAGCAGATATCAGAAGAGACCCTAAAACTTGCAGTTGATCATAGATCAACTGTAATAAATTTAAGAAATGAAGTTCACAGAAAATCACAAAGGGCAGATTAATGAGACAAAGTATCAAATATGCAGACTTGAAGTTAGAAAACCAAAAAGGAAGAACACACTCAACATATCTCATGCTGAAGGACTGAAAAAAAAAATCCAAGCATTGAGTTAAACATTAAGGATTCCTATGGGCAAAATATTGAACAAAGCAGGAAGTACCCAAAGATGATGGGAAGAACACTCACTGTACTGAAAAGTACATTCAGCTATTTTAAGAGGTAACTTCTGATCACAAACCAATGGTATTGAAGGAAGAAGTCCAAGCCCTATCAAAGGCATTCGCAAAAAATAAAGTTCCTGCAATTGGTCAATGGAAATGTTTCTTCAGCGAAGTAATATACAGGCTCGTCTATGCCTAAGAAATTTGGCACAAGGTTACAAGGCCAACTGAAAATCTGTGCCTACGTCAAAGAAAGGTGACACAACAGACTGCAGAAGTTATCAAACTTCTTATATTAATATCTGTTAAATCAACTTTTGCTGAAAAAAATTCATCAATGGTTACAATCAACAGAGTGCTGCCAGAAATTCAAGTCAGATTCAGGAGAGGATGTGGAACAAAGGATTTATCATTGATTATATGAGATGGATCTTGGCTGAACAAAGATAACAACTGTTGCTACTTGCGTTGTAAAGGTAACAGGGTACATAGATCATAACTATTGATCACATTTGGAAAAATGGGAATTCCTCAACCCTTGATCATCCCTGTACAAACCAAGTGGTATTTGAGGCATTCATTGGAATAGAACAATATGGGGCTGTTTAAAAGCAGCTAATATTCATGTCAGAGCTGCTTTCTTTCGCCATATTTAATCAAAATATATGGTGAAATAATAATCTAAGAACATATGAAGACAGGCCCAGGATTGGAGAGAGTGTTTATTAACAACTTACAATATACAGATGACACCTCAACTGCTACAGGTGAGGACCTGAAACACTTGCTGATGAAGATCAAGGGTTGCAATCTTCAGTATGGAATACAACTCAATGCAAAGGAAACCAAAACCCTTATAATCAGTAGTCAACATTATGGTAAAGACTAATATTATCTAAAATGTCATTCTGCTTGGATTGACAAGCAATGCCCATGGAAGGAGCAGTCAAGAAAACAAACAGTATTGCACTGGACAAATCTGCTGCACAAGACATTTTAGTGTTGAAGAGCAAGGGAGTCACTTTGAGACTGAGACCTGTCTGACCCAAGAGAGTGTGGCATTTGGGCATTAAGACCAGAGAAGAATGGATACATTTGAATCATGGTATTGATGAAGAACAGTGAGAAGACCAGGGACAGGCAGAACAAGTATTCTAGAACAAATACAGCTAGAATGATCCTTAATGGTAAAGATGACAAGATTTCATTTCACATACTTTGAACATATTGTCTCAAGATGTTGGACATCAGACTTGTTAAAATAGGGTAGTAAAAAAGATTCTCACAATGGACTGATAAAATGGTTACAAGTTCAAACCTAATTGTGAAGAGGCACAGGACGGTAGTATTTTGCTCTTTTGTACACTGGGTTGCTATGAGGAACCAACTAAATAGCACCTAAAAATGATCAGCTTAATGAGCTTGGTCTTCTCTTGATGAATGTTTCTTCTTGATTACATTTCATTGACTTACCTTCAATGCTACCTACTTCTGTAATCTTTTGGATTTTAATTTGCTGTGTTGGTATAATTTCTAATGTTTCATTTATTTTGTTATTGTAGTCGTCCCTGAATTTTCCCAAAGTTTTGTTTGCCTTGCAATATTCTCTATGTAAAATGCCCAATTATTAACTATTAGGATGTTCCCATGACATTTCTTCCTTAGAAAGGGTTTCTAGATCTTTATTTTGGTGAATTGTTTCTTTGGGTGAAATGAAATTGAATTCTTCAGTGTACTGTAATGGTACTATTTGTACTTAATTGGTGATTATATGTTGTTAGGTGCTAAGCACCTGTCTCCTTATGGGTGTGACACAGAACGGGAATGACTATAATTCTCTGTTCACTGCGGAGTGCAGTTGAGAACAGATTTAGAAGATGTTGGCCACTATCATTAGTCAAAAAGTGGCCCCCACCTGTAGGTAGAACTCCTATGGTAAATGGGTGGGGGGAGGGGGAGGGCTGGGCACCTGGGCTGCCAGCTATTGATATGGGGCAGTTGTCAGCTCATTGTTCTGATCAAACCCTGTTCACAAAACTTCATAATGTTCAACAGCAATGGGTACAAGAAGAAAATCTTCCAATGTTGATTATAGTGATGATTTCACATTAAACACAAATTTCATAATGGATGTGCTGTAATGTCAGTTGAGAATTTACTAGTCTCGTGTCTTCATATTTAGATTTTATTCAGCTTCTTGTAGTCAGCATTCAAATAATCTCTCTATCCTCTCCTTTAAAACTGAGGGTCCCTGGATTTTCATTCGTGTTTTATTTGGTCTTTCACATATTTCTTGTACAGGATCTTGGTAGTGTGTCTGTTTGGGCCAGGTCCGGACCAGGCAGCCCCTTGCACCAGCCTCTCAAGAAGACAAATGACCTGCTGAACTTCAAAACAGCTGCCTCCAGCATGTCACAAAGCTTACCCCCGGGCAGAACACAGACTCCCCCCCAGCGTGCCAGGAAGCAAGTTTGCTGAGAACAAGATGATTTATGGACAGGTCATCTCCTGCTCCGAAACTTGCAGCCGCAGTACAAAGAACCTCCCTTCCCCTTACCGGCCCATAGGCCTTTAAGCTCATATAATATGTATATATCCTGCCACCCTAGCACCATGCGCGACTTCCTTAACCTATTCTTGTTGGGTTGTGGAATCCATCTGGGAGTTCTTTTCCCTCAATAAAATCTTTCTCTTTCACTCATTTTTGTCTGAACCCTGCCTCTGTTCTGTGACTCTGTCTCAATCTCTCGGTGTCTATTTAATCTTGGCAGAAGTCCTTCTTGATTATCTTTTAGTTCTATTTCCACATGACTTTTTGGAAAAGCTTTACTCACTTACTTAACATTTCATCATTTCATAATTTAAAATATAGTAGAGATGACCAAAACTACAGCCCCAACAAACACTTATGGGGTTGCTGAGTTGAAAATCTTAAACAGCACCCAACATGCACAGCAACAACAATCTAATACTAAGTTTTTATTTAATTAAAGAACACTTCATCATTGTACCTGTTTACAGAATTAGTTTCGCATTCAACAATTCTTAATTTGTTTCTTTTGTGACATTAGTTGTAATCCCTTAAACATCCTTTTTGGGTTCCCATTTCACCCTCTTCCTGCCTTCTGAACTTGGCTTTTAGCAACATTTCTTCTCATATGATTGTCAGTATACTTTGATCTCATGAGTCCTCACAAGTGTTACTATTTTACAGGTCTGTCCAGTATGGCATAAAAATGATCTCTGGGAATAGGTTCATTTTCAGGTTTGACGGATGTTTAAGGGTTATAGTCTTAGGGGGAGAGGGGATTCTCTACCTGTCTTTATCAGACCAGTGAAGCTGGTCTTTTCTCTCCTACTCTGTTCAGGATCTTCGATTTTTACTAGAGTGGTAGCCAGGAACCTTCCAGTTCTCCTCGTCTTAAGGTTAGAGAGGTTGTGGGATACAGAAAGGTTTTCCCCAGGTTGTCACAACCTTATTATGACACATGGTAAATGACTGTACACTTGGAGGTCAGCTGCTTAGAGGGTATCTTGTCACAGGTGTATCCCCAGTGTTTCCCCCTTCCTATTGTGTGTGCATTCCTAGCTCGTCCCCTTCCTGTCACGCATAAACCTATTGTACAGCCCCTTCCTGTTACGCATATGGTTACCTGTCACTAGGGGGCTTGAATGTCCTCAAAATGTATATACAGCATGATTAGAAATATGATACATTTTCTCTCTGTGTGTGGACCTGGCTGTTGAGATCATGGCCGTCCTGAAGGTGAGCAATTGTATACTTTATTTTGTCTGTTGTCTCTTTAATTTTACCCCTCAATTACACAACTGGACCCGTTTGATTGTGGGAGTTGGTACCCCTCAGGAGGTAGGAGTTCATGTGGTCCAATAGTTCTTTAACCTAATTGTTTGGGTCTTTGATTTCAACTCTTTTCCAAATGGAAAGAGACTAACAGTTGGAACTTAACTGGTCACCACGCAAGCTTATAAGACTCCCTGTAACTGCTACTCATCCAAATAAAATGCAAAACATTCGGTTTAAAGACTGTTACACCAATTGCCCTAGACAGTCTCCAAACTATGGTCTTTACCCTTCCAGTCCAGTGCCTCAGAACTTGAAGGTGTTTTTGGATATGAATAAGTTTTCATAACTTTGTACCCTGTATGCTCTATCACATACGTGGACACATTGACATATTTACAGTACAAATAAGTATATCAAAATAGTCCCTGCCACAGAGGTATACTCCCACAGACCACCGGTTCAACTCATATCTACCTATATATATACATACACTTATAAATTATTATTTGCTTTCACTGTTATTTCAAAATGGTGATTGGTATCTTTAAAAGGCATTTGAATCCAAAAACACAATTAAATAGATAATGAATGATTGACTACAAGCTAAGCAACTCTAAGAATTGCTGGCAGTTCCCAAAAGCTGAGAAAAACGATATACGGACCTCCCTTATTTCAGAGAGAGAACAAGGTGCTGTCAACACTTGCCTTCAGATTTCTGGCCTCCAAAACCGAGAATAAACTTCCCTTTGTTTTAAGCTACCTTGCTTATGGCATTTAGTTGTTGCTGATGCACAAGTTTATTGATAGTCATGTGCCAGGCTAGCCATTACTGTCTGCCTTCGCAAATCAGATGATAAACAATTGTGGTTACACATTAAATATAGCAAGAGGTCTTACACATCATCGTAACTTGCTTGTGTGAAACATTAATAAATATTCAAGAATCTTGGGCTTCTTGGCTTCACCAGGAATGCTACAGCATCCCTGCCGAATGTAAGACCCATGAGGGTCTGCCTTCTTCTTGTACAGCCAAATGCAACTGTGTTTGGGGGGAAAAGAGGAAAAAGACTCAAAGGTAATTAACAAACCACTAATATAAAATGTTATATATATGGATAGAGATTACTGCAAGGATGAGAATTCTTAGGATTCTAATAAATTCTTAGAAATGAGCACTAAAACTATGTAGTCAAGTAATTCTGGTTTTACATAAAGAATGCCTGTAATTTTAACAATTAAACAGTGGTGTCAGGTAGATGGAAAGATGTACAGATGTCTCCAAGAGCTGGACTCTGTCTAAATGTGAAGCTATGACAGCACATGTTCCAGAATTCCTTGTCTGATTAACTGTTCACACTTCCAACGAGGTAAAAAATGCTGAGGAAAAAAAGGGACACAGAAAAGAAATTATTGGAAAATAACCTCTTGGATTATATTTTACATCAATAAAAAACAAACTAATAGCTTATTTTAAAATTCCAACAGTGATAGATCATAATCAACTCAACAGCAACAAGTAGTTAATAAGGAATTAAGTTAACTTTACTATATTTATTGCTTTATTCAAATTTTGTTAAAGCTATTGGTATTTTAATCAGAATTACTTAAATGAATTGTATAGTTTAAATTAAATTCAATAAGAAACTTGTAAACACTGAAGTGGTTTTTTGCCCAACTTTAATAAACCCTGATTTTTCCAGGAGTGTAACTAGTATATATTTTTTTTAAAAAAAGAAGAACTTATGAATTAAGGACATCAGGTATAATGAATAACTATACAGACAACTTACAACAAAGATACAAGAGATCTAGTAAAACTAGGTAATCTTGGAACCTTGAGCTTCAGAAGAAATTATAGAAAAGTGGACTGAAAACTAACTAGAAGATGAAGGGAAACAAAAGTGGTGCAAGAACAGACAGGTGAATTGTCAGCTAGCCTGACGCATTCCATCCAGACAGAAGCCTGGCACATTGGTAGCTGGCACTAAGAAAGGATCCTCACTTGTTTCCCACACCCTCCTGATATCACAATTGCCAGCCCCTACCTTCACCCATACACCAGACAGAGATATCCTTGTAAGTCCATTTCTGCTTGAAGACAAAGCTATGCCCTCATGGTTTAACATCCCCATGCCTAGAGATGGATTATCACCCCCATGCCCAGAAATGCTTGAGATTCTCCTCAAAGCACTAGCAAAAAATACAATGCTGGATCCCTCGCTGCTCTTGGACACGTGGAAAGTTCCCCCATGATTAGCCATTCTGACCCAGCTGCTTCTCTACCAGAAAGAATCCCCTCAGCTATCACCTAAGCTGTAAAAACGCCCTACTGGATCAGGTGCGTGGACCACAGAAAACAGATAGGCCTGCCAAGCTCCATCTGGAATCAATATTCAACCCCCTAGAGGCTGTGACCTATACAAAAAGGTCCTCACCCCAAGTTTTCTCTTTGTTTTTCCTTTTCCTTCACTTCCTTTTATTTATTTTAATCACGTCTGCACTCTGCTTTCTTCTTTATTTCTGCTTCTACTTCTATTCTTTCCATTTTAATTTACTTTTCCAGTTCCCTTCCTTTCCTTTTTTATGTTTTGATTAGCTTCTCTTTTATTTTTCTCTACCTTGGTTTTTGACACACACACACACACACACACACACACACTTCTAGTTATTAAATTCCTTTCACTTGCTCTTGTTTGTCCGCTGTCTCTTGCTGGTTTCTTTTTCAAAAATTATTTCTTCGTTGGCAATTTTTTTTGTCCCTTCCTGTTCTACCTGACAGTGGACAGCAATCGCAGTCCTAGCCACCTCTATGACTGTAGTCATACCTATACAGTGACAGACACTACATACTCCTGTACCACCTGATCATCTTTACGTAAGTGAGACCACCAAACAAACCATTGCTAACTGTGCTATAATAACAACAAACAGTACTACACACATTCTCAAATTATCCTTTACAACAACCAGTAGATAGGTGGAGTGTCTGCAGTCTCAAGATACTAAGATCAATTAAACACAAAAACACTAATACTACAACATCTCAGTGGCAAAGACAATTTAAGTTTATATGAAGAAACAAGACAGAACAGCTGAAGCACATGACCAATATAGAGCTAGAAGACCTTTTTTCAGGAAGAAAAGGCATTGAAATTACCTGATAAACTATTAAAAATTATACTTTTATACTATCAATGAACCGGGAGAAAGGAAAGATTGCGAAGCTAAAGAAAAACTGAACACACACACACACACTAGAGTAATTCAGGAAAGCACTAAAATAACACATCAATTGAAACTAGAAACCGTACACCACAGCAAAGAGAAATTCAGAAGATTAATACTAAGATGAGAGAAACAGATAACGCATTAGAAGAGCAAAGGACTTTGCGAGTAGAAGGAGGCAGGGGAAGGGAGTGGTAAGCAAACAACGCCAAAGACGGGAATAACTAAGGAATTAAAATCAACAATGAGGAGGACATAGAGATCCTGGTGGTGTTGGGGTAACAGCAATTTAGCTGAGAAGAACTACTAAGGTGGAAGAAGGGTGAGTGTGATGGTGAGGTAGAAGAAAGGTAAAAAGAAACAGGAAAGATCTAGGAAGCAAAGCTATAGATAGAGGTATAAGCATAAGTGTGTACCTATGTAAATACATTAATTCATAAAAATAGAGGTATTGGTCTATGTACATCATATATGGCAAGACATTGGTGTAGTAGATGGACGTTAGGTCTCTGCTCAGGGCCTGCCTTCAATACAAGAATACTTTGTTCTAAGAACCTGGCATGTTGTGATGCTCACCCTCCTGGCATGATCGGTGAAGACAAAATGGGTGCACAAGCAAATGTGGTAAAGAAAGCTGATGGATTGCCTGCAACAATGATGCAAAAATAGAGCGATACTGGGGATGGTTCAGGACTGGATGGGGTGTGCTCTCTTGTCTAGAGGGTCACTGTGAGGTGGAGCTGGTTCGACAGCACCCGACCACAACAACAACAGAAAACTAAGACTGGCTCTGACAAGTGTCAGATGCTGCTCACCCAGGCTTGGACATTAACTTTCCATCGCATTAAATGTAATCGCTTGGTGTCAGAGTTGGAGAAGCTGCTATTCATACTCTAGTGATCAAGTGTTATGTGAGAAAATTACTTGTACATTTACTAGTTTGCTATTCATACCTTATTTCAGTTTAGCTTAATAACCCATTCCCTTGTTTTCTTTATCTCTGGGGAAAATAAGTATCACTAATTGGAGCAGGATATGTGAAAGTACTGCAAAAATAAAACACACCATGCTAATATTAAAAAAAAAAAAGAAAGCTGATGGTACCTCTTCTATCAAAAGATATAGCATCTGGGATCTAAAAGGCTTGAGGTTAAACAAGCAGCTGTCTAGCTGATAAACAAACCCACATGGAAGAAGCACACCAGCCTGTGTGATCATGAGATGGGATCAGGTAACAGGCATCAGAAGACCCAAAACACACACACACACACACCCCACACCCCCCCCCCCCAAATCCATCTGTAGATAATGGAACATCTCCTTGCAAAAGGGTCACAAGGGATGAGTCAACTAGGATGCAGTATAACACCAATGAAATATACAATATTCCTCTGGTTCCTTGAGGTTCCTCACCCCCCACTACCATGACTCCAGTCCTGCCTTTCACTGAGGGCTAGACCAGAACATGTACACAGATACAGATAAGAGCTCGAGACACACACTGAATCAAGGAATAACAATGGAAGTAGTGATACCAGGAGGGCAGGAGAAAGGTGACTCCAATGATTGACACATAACCACACCCCCACCCCAGGGGGACGATCAACAGAAACCAAGGGTGACGGGAGAGAGTGGTTGGTTAAGATATGAAAATAATAATAATTTATAATTTATCAAGGGGTCAAGGTGGGTGGGGAGGGAGGGGAAAAAGAGGGACTGATATTTTGACCCTGGCCTCTAAACCCCTGATAAGGCCTGACCGTGGCAGCCTGCTCTCTGCTGGCTCCTCTAAGCCCCATGTCCATCACATGGCTGGTTCATTTTCTGTCAGCGCCCACGTAACTGACATATCTCCCCCACTTGCCTGAAAAGACAGCCAGGAGATCACCTCGCTAGGGTTTGGGATCAACGGTGGCCCTCTCTCCTTTGGGGACTGCCTACACCAGCGGAGCTCTTAACACTGGTCTCACTTCATGCCCTGCCTTGCCCTAGGGGCTAACTGACCCTGGGGCACAGCAAGGCCAGTATCATCACAAGGGCATAAGGACTGCACCTCTTGGCCTCCTAGTACAATCCTGCCCCTTGAGAGTCCCTGGGGTCTAATAGTAAGGGCTCAAATAGAAAGTAAATGTTTAGAAAATAATCTTGGCAACATATGTACAAATATGCTTGATACAATTGATGTATTGATTGTTATAAGAGCTCTAAGAGCCCCTTTATTAGTCTAGGTACTTTGGAGAAGTAAATCTACAGCAACTTGTGTATAAGAGAGAGTTGTATGTAAAGGTTAAGTGCGCATCAAGAAAATATCCCAACCCAGTGCTGCCCAAGCCCACAAGTCCAACATTAACCCATTAGTCCAATAACAGTCCACAAAGTCCTGCTCCATCTCACAAAACAGACACAATGATGTCGACTGCAGAGGAAAGCTGAGTCAATGAATATGTAAGCATCTCAGCGCTGGCAGGGGTCTCCACGTGGGTGCTCCAGCACCCAGGGCTGCATCGGGGTACGTTCATGTGGCTTCTCCCTGGGGATGTCTTGCAGGAAGTCTGTCTTGCAAGCTGAAGCAGGGAACTGCGAAAGCAGTTGCACCCTGGTGTGACCACAAAGCAAGAGACCCGAGAACTAGAAAGGTGAGGCTCACTGAGCCATTTATCCCTCTGCCCTTCAATTAACCCCACATGTGTTTATCGGCCAGGTTGGCACAATAAACTAACTGAGTCCCCAGTAGTATGATCTTTTAATTTTAAAAAAGAGCAAATGGACTAGAATTGAATCAGAGAGAGTTCATCAGTGAGATTAAAGAAAATCTCTCAACCTAATTTGGTAAAGGAATAATTTTTAAAATAGACAAGAAAATCTAGAGAAAATCACAGAATTCTGTGGGACAACATCAAGTACATTATGTGTGATTGGACAAAAAAACAGGAAGAAACAAACAAAACAATCAAAAGAGCAGAGAGAAGGAAACTTCCTTAATATATCATGACATGGTAAAAAATGTACTCATGAAGCTAAACAAACCAAAAGCAGGGCTGACTGAAATAAAATAATCATGACATATCATGATGAAAGTTACAAATGACAGGAATCCTGACAGCAATTGAGGAAAAATAAGTTACTTAAAAAGAGGAACTGAAAACAAAAATTGTCTTAGAAAAAGTGCATCCAGAAGGCTCTGTAGCAGAAAATGACGAGACTTGGTTTAATGTACTTTGGACATGTTGTCCAGGGAGACAGACCTTGGAGACGTGTCCCACGCATGATAAAAGTACCGGGTTTTAGAACCGAGGAAAACCTTCAACAAGATGGATTGACACAGTAGCTGCATCACTGGGCTCAAAGATAAGAACAATAGTGAGGACTGCACAGTATGGGGCAGGGTTTTGCTCTATTGTCCATAGGAACACTGAGTTGGAATAACTCCACAGCACCTTCCAATAACAGCAACAACACCACCATCTATCATACACGAACACACTGAAGCAGGAAAAGTAAACATACATATTGAAAAGAGAAACAAGTCATGCAATTAAAAACTCCCAATACATTCAAAGAAGAGTTGACACCAATTTTATTCAAACCATTGTAGGACATAATAAAAATGGAAAGTCCCCAAATTCATTTTATGAAACTTGTAAAATCATTATACCCAAATCAGACAGAAACATAGCCAGGAAAGAAAATAATACAGCAATATCCCTTATGAACATAAATGTAAAAATATCTCAACAAAACCCTACCTAATAAAGCCAACAATAAATATCTCAGTAAAGTAAATCATCATGACCAACATGAATTCATAACAAGGGTGCAATGATGGTTACATATTAGAAAAACAATCAATGTTATCCACTATATAAACAAAACAACAGGAAAGAACTTTATAACCATATTAGAAAAATTCAAATCCTACAATCCTGAGAAGAAAATGGGACCGACGGTTCCAGGGGATAATAGAAAGGGAGAGCTAGGGAAGGGGGAGGGGAGCCAACAGACCCACGGACAGGGAACAACAAGAGATCTAAAATTGATGGAGAGGAAGGTGTAGAATGCCTGGTGGGGTTAGATCAAGTGCAATGTAGCTGAAAGAGGAATTACTGAGAGCCAAATGAAGGTCAAACATGATAGTGGGACAGGAGGAAAGTAAAGGGAAATAGAGGAGGAAAGGAGGCAAAAGACTTTTTTTTTTACATTTTATTAGGGGCTCATACAACTCTTATCACAATCCATACAAATACATACATAAATTGTATAAAGCACACCCCTACATTCTTTGCCCTAATCATTTTCAAAGCATTTGCTCTCCACTTAAGCCCTTTGCATCAGGTCCTCTTTTTTTTCCCCTCCCTCCCCGGTCCCCCCTCCCTCATGAGCCTTTGACAATTTATAGATTGTTATTTTGTCATATCTTTCCCTATCCGGAGGCTCCCTTCCTCCCTTTCTCTGCCGTCCATCTCCCAGGGAGGAGGTCACATGTGGATCCTTGTAATCGGTTCCCCCTTTCCAACCCACTCACCCTCACTCTCCTAGTATCACCCCTCAGACCCCTGGTCCTGAAGGTATCATCCACCCTGGATTCCCTGTGTCTCCAGCTCCCATATGCACCAGTGTACATACAACCTCTGCCCTATCCAGTCCTGCAAGGTAGAATTCGGATCATGGTAGTTGGGGGAAGGAAGTATCCAGGATCTGGGGGAAAGCTGTGTTCTTCATCGGTACTACATCGCACCCTGACTGACCCATCTCCTCTCCTAAACCCCTCTATGAGGGGATCTCCAGTGGTTGACAAATGGGCTTTGGGTCTCCACTCTGCACTTCCCCCTTCATTCACTACGGTATATATATATATATATATATATATATATATATATATATATATATATATATATATATATATATATATATATATATATATATATATATATATATATATATTTTTGCATGATGCCTTTGGCACCTCGTGATTGCACAGGCTGGTGTGCTTCTTCCATGTGGGCTTTATTGCTTCTGAGCTAGATGGCCGCTTGTTCACCTTCAAGCCTTTAAGACCCCAGACACTATCTCTTTTGATGGCCGGGTACCATCAGCTTTCTTCGCCACATTTGCTTATGCACCCGTTTGTCATTGGTGATCGTATCATGGAGGTGTGCACCCAATGATATGATTTTTTTGTTCTTTGATACCTGATAACTGATCCCTTCAGGACTACGCGATCACACAGGCTGGTGTGTTCTTCCATGTGGGCTTTGTGCCTTCTGAGTTAGATGGCCGCTTGTTTATCTTCAAGCCTTTAAGACCCCAGACACTATCTCGTTTGATAGCCGGGCACCATCAGCTTTCTTCACTACATTTACTTGTTCACGCACTTTGGCTTCAGCAGTTGTGTAGGGAGGGTGAGCATCGTAGAGTGACAACTTAATAAAAGAAAGTATTCATGCATTGAGGGAGTGCTTGAGTAGAGGTCCAAGGTCCTTCTGCCACCTTAAAACTAAACCTATAAATACAGAAACATAGATCTATTTCCCCATCCTCATATATATATTTGCATGTACATGTCTTTGTCTAGACCTCTATAAATGCCCTTTGACTCCTAGCTCTTTCCTCCATCTCCCTTGACTTTCCTCCTGCCCTACTACCAAGCTCCATCCCCACCTGGGTTACAGCTATACCTCTTCTTTATGTAACCTTACCCTTGATCATTCCCTACCAGGCCTGCCACTCCCTCCTCACTACCATTTTGGGTCCCATGTTGTTCCCTTGTCCCTGGGTTTGTTAACACCACTTCCTTACCCCCCCACTTCCCCTATCCCAAGCCCCCCCCGGAACTGTCGGTCCATTGTTTTTCCTCCAGATAGTTCATCCAGCCTGTCTTATTTAGACAGACCTGTGGAGACAATAACATGCACGAAAATAAGACAGAGGAAAACAAAGCAACAGTATACAACCAGACAACAAAACAACAACAAATCACTGACAAAGAACAAAACAAAACACATCAAGAAAGAAAACTTGTAGTTAGTTCAAGGATCGTTTGTTGGAGGCAAAAGACATTTATAGAGGTGTAAATATACACACATATATAAAAATATACTTATATAATGATAGGGATATGGGTCTATGTTCATATATTTATGTTTAATATCAAGGTTGCAGATGAATATTGGTTCTCTATTCAAGTCCTCCCGCAACGCAAGAACACTTCCTTCTAATAACCTGGCATTCTGTGATGCTCACCTTCCTGACATGATAGCTAAAGTCAAATGGGTACATTAGCAAATGTGGTGAAGAAAGCTGATGGTGCCTAGCTATGAAAAGATACAGTGTTTGGGGTCTTAAAGGCTTGAAGTTAAACAAGCGGCCATCTAGCAGGGAAGCAATAAAACCCACATGAAAGAAGCACCCAGCCTGTGTGATCACAAGGTGTCAACAGGATCAGGTATCAGATGACCCAAAACAAACCATCATATAGATATGAATTGGGGGGGGGGTGGAGTGGAGACCCAGGGCCCATTTGTAAACAATTGGACATCTCTTCACAGAAGGGTCAAGTCAGTCAGGGTGAAGTTTAGCACCAACAAAATACACACTACTCTAGCTCTTTAATTGACCTTGACACCCCACTATCCTGACCCCAGTTCTAGCTTACAAATCTGGCTTGACAGGAACATGTACCCTAGTACATATCAGAGCTCTTGGTACACGGAATCCAGGACAGATAAATCCATCAGGAACAGTAATGGGAGTAGCAATACCATGAGGGGAAGGGGAAGATGGGAGAGGAAGGGGAGAAAAGGAAAACCAGTCACAATGATCGACATATAAGCCACTCCCCACCTGCAGGGGACAAGCAACAGAGTAAAGGGAGACTGCAGACAGTGTAAAATATGAAAATAATAATAATTTATAATTTAACAAGGAGTCATGAGGGTGAGGGAGGGAAGGAGGGAAATAAAACAGGAGCTGATACCAAGGCCTCGATTAGAAAATGTTTTGAAAATAATGGTGACAACATATGTACAAATGTGCTTGATACAATTGATATATGGATTGCTATAAGAGGTGTAAGAGCCCCTAGTAAAATGATATTAAAAAATACATCTACCTCTCCGTCTCTCTGCCACCCTGAGTGTGGTGGTGCTCCGACTTCACCATGTCATCTCATAAGACTTTCAGGATCAAGAGATTCCTGGCCAAGAAACAGAAGCAGAATCTGCCCATTCCCCAATGGATTCGAATGAAAACCGGTAATAAAATCAGGTACAACTCCAAGAGAAGACATTGGAGAAGAACCAAGCTGGGTCTGTAAGGAGCCCCCTGAAGGATGGCACGCATGGCCGCATTTTCCCAGGCTCAAATCATGAATTAAGATTTTTGTCCCCATCTGATGAATTGAACTTCAATCGGCAAATAATCTGGTTTATTCCTTGTTTTTTTACTTCCTAATCAAGTTTAACAATAAATAATGTAAGGTTGTTGTTGTGAGAAAAAAAATACATCTATACTACTATAATACCTCAAGTAGAAAAAGACAGAAAATGGGGTAAGATGGCCACCATATAACAAGCCCGGGAAGATGTGCTCAGCAACTACCAAAGAGTTTCCACTATGAGAGAGATTCTGCACTTCCTGGTAGCAAGAAATTCAACTTAAAAGCCAAGTTGACCCAAGTTTCTCAAAGTGGAAAGCAGCAAGGCCTGCTGACAGACTCCCCTTTACGGATGAGCAGCAACATGAGTTGCTTCTACAAGCATCGTGATTCTTCGTGGCCCCTGAGAAAAGACAGTCAGCCAGCCAACCCTCTACCTCCCTGGCCTCTAGGGACACAGATAGCTAGCAGATCACTTGGGCAGCTTGGTACACACATGCTCAGTACCCAAGGTACGCTTTGTACCATTTCCCCATCTTCCTCCTCTTTTCCTGCTTTGTTCTACAAGGCATTCCATCCCGTGTGCCAGCGCCGTGATACCGCATACATGTACACACAGACTACTAAAAGAGCAGGAATCCCCACCCACAAGGTAGCTTTATTATATATAATTTTGGATTTTGTACTTTTGTTCTATTTTAATACTCTCTCTCTCTTTTTTGATCTCCTACTTCCTCTTCTGGAGTGACTCCACCCTCCTGAGAATCCACATTCCTCCCAGGAAGAGACAGGTCTGTGTATCCCAGCATACCCACTCTAGCATGGGCTTTCCAGGACCTCCTAAGTGCACAGATATGCTCACATTCATTCACATTGCCACAATAGCAGAATCTGGTACCCACAACCATACCCAAGTCTTTTTTTTTTTTTTGATCCTTGTACTTCTATCAATTATCTTTCTATTTTCTTGCTGTTCTCTCATTAAATATCTTTCCATGAAACCTATTAATTGAGATTAACTCTCTGCCCGCAAGTGTCAACTCACAGTGATCCTATAGGACAGGGTAAAACTGTCCGGTGAGTTTCTGAGACTGTAACTGTTTATGGGAATAGAAAGTCTCCTTTTTTTGGCGGAGCAGCTGGTGGTTTTAAAATGTTGACCTTTCGGATTACAACTCAATACATAACCATTATGTGACCAGAGCTCCTTATTGTGATTACCCCTCTGAAAATATTTTCCCATTATTTTTGCAAGTCTGTTGGCTTATTCACAGTCACTTATTACTATCATTACTTTATTCTTATCATTACTTTTATTTTATTCTATTTTTCCCAGCCACTATCCCCACTTAGGCACCTTTCCCCTTCTTTTCATTTCACCACTGTATGTTTTCCAGCTCCTATTAGAACTCACCTGTGTCACTAGACAAACTCTACCTCTGTATGACCAGCAGCTCACACACCACAATGCTGAAGAAACAGCAGTCAAGCACAGAAAGCTTCCAAATTCAAGAAAAACAAACATGAACAACCAAGTAGCACTCAAACCAATGGAATAGTCTGAAGATGTGATTGTGAACCACCAGTAACAGAATTCAGAAGAATGATGCTTAGGTCAAGAGATCTGGGGAATGTTCATGAGAAAAACAGAAGAAATTGAGAAACTAACATCCTTAAACCAAAGGATTCTAGAAGACAAGCAATGAGATAACTGAATTAGGCAACATAGTAAAAGGCTAGAGGAATAAAATGGAAAAGGAAAATAAAATAAATGAGCTTGAAGACAATTACCCTCACGACAGTAGACAAGAGAAGCAATCAACAAAAAAACCCGGAAGCATCCAAATAAATCCTGTAGGACACTATCATAAGAACCCATCTAAGAAAAGAAAAAAGAAAAGAAATGCTGGGAAAAGAACACCACCAAAAAAAAAAATCTACAGAGAATAGTACAAGAAACCATGGAAGAAAATTTCAACATACTATTCAACAAGCTGAGAAGAATGGACAACCAAAGAGAAAACATCAAGACATAAAGAAAAGGAGAGAATCTGAGGGCAGCTAGAGAAAAAGGAAAAGTCATCTACAAAGGAAAGTTGAAAAGGATAAATTCAGACTTCTCAGCAAAAGACCTGCAGGCAAGAAGACAATGGAATGACATATATACAATTGTGACGGGTGGAAGGGGGTTGGGGCGGAAGGAAGCCAGCCAAGAATATTATACTGAACAAAAATATCCCTCAAATACAAGGGAGAAATAAAGGTTATTTCCTGAGGAGGAAAAAATAAAGGAATTTTGAATTCAACAATTCATTTTCTCAGATCACAATGTTATAAAACTGGAAATCTACAACAGAAAGAAAAGGAACAAAAAGACAAACACATGGAGACTGAACAACATACCATTTCAAAATGACTGGACACTAGAGTAAACGAAAACGAGAAATTAAGAAACTCCTTAAAACAAGCAAACCTATAACACATCATACCAAAAACTCGGATACAACAAATGCAGTTATCTGAAGTCAATTTATAGCAATCAATACACACACGAAATATGAGAGAAATCCAAAACCAATACTAATAAAACACTTCCAAGAAGTAGAAAGAGGGAAACCACATAAGTCCTTCAACAATAAAGGGAAAGAACTAATAAAAATTGAAGCAGAAATAAATGAACTGAAAAATGGGGGGGAAATCAACAAGACAAAAAGTTGGTTATGAAAAGATTAACAAAATCGACAAACTGCTAGAAAACTTAACAAAGGAAAAGAAAGATGCAAATATCTAGAATTTGAGATGAAAAGGGTGCCATCACAAAAGATCCAAATGAAATAAAAAGATACATGTAGAGCAAAAGAAGAATTAGAGGTCACCAAGAGACTTCCAACCAAGAAAGATTCTAAAGAAGTATGTATGTTGCCTTCACAGGAGAATGCTAGCAAGTATTCAGGGAAGAGCCATAACTAATTCTGTGCAGACTATTCCAAAATATAGAAACTGACAGCAAACTCCCACACGCATTCTATGAAATGAGCATAATCCTCAAAACCTGATCACGATCATTTAGAAAAAATGAAAACAGGAAGTAGATAAGAGTGTCCCTCATCAATATTCTTATTCAACATTGTACTACAATAAACATCTTAGCCAGACAGACAGCAAAAAAATTTTAAAATAAAAGGAATATAATTGGGCAAAAAATAGGTCAAGCTGTCACTATTTGCAGATAGTATGATTTTACATAGTGAGAGCCCCAAGGACTCCACAGAAAGATTGTTGGAAAGTACTAACGAATCTGTTAAAGTAATGGCATACAAGATTAATAAGCAGAAATCAATTTTAATATGCTATTGAAGAGCTCCAAAATAAAAACATCAAGAAAAAAAATTAAAAAAGAGAAAACAATATCATTTATAATATCCATACAAAAGATGAATACCTGGGAATAAACTTAACCAAAGAAACAAAAGACCTGTACAAAGGAAACTACAGAAAAATCAAAATGTGAATATTACTGAAAGCAATAAATCTATAGATAGAACACAATTCTGATCAAAATCATTTTCTTGGGGGCTCATACAGCTCTTATCACAATCTATGCATCCATCCATTGTGTCTAGCACATTTGTTCATTGTTGCCATCATCATTTTCAAAACAATTTCATTCTACTTGAGCCCTTGGCATGGGCTCCTCATTTTTCCCTCTTCCCTTCTTCACGAACTCTTAATAATTCATAAATTGTTATTAATTTTTCATGTCTTACACTGTCCGAGGTCTCTCTTTACCCTCTTTTCTACTGCCCATGCCCAAGGAGGGGTTACATTGTGATCAGTGCCCCCTCTTGTTACCACTACTCTCACAGCTGTCTACAAATGGGTTTGGGGTCTCCAGTCCACCCTCCCCCTCAATCACATCAATAAGGCTTTTTGTTCTGGGTCTTTGATGCCAGATACCTGATCCCTTCGACACCTCTTTATCACACAAGCTGGTGTGCTTCTTCCATGTGGGCTTTGTTGCTTCTTAGAGAGAGTCACTTGTTCATCTTCAAGCCTGTAAGACCCCAGATGCTATATCTTTGCATTGCTGGACACCATCACCTTTCTTCATTACATTTGCTTATGCACCCATTTGTCTTCAGCAATTCTGGCGGGAAGGTTATCACAGAATGCCAGGTGACTAGAACAAAGTGTTCTTGCATTGAGGGAGTACTTGAGTAGAGGCCCACTTAATTGGACCTTTTGGACCTACTTTCTATCCAGCTCTTGGTAATCCAGGGTGTGTGCTACAGACTCGTGGACTTAATATTGTTCTTTGGAGGCACACAATATCTTTCATAGGCCACACCAGAAAGAATCCATGTGGAAGCTACATTCACTGGAGTTTGTAAACTGGGCTTTCATTCAAACTCATCAGGAGCCCTTTGATTTAAGACTTAAATTCATCAGTGTGAGAAGATGATGACTGCTATCCCAAGTTATGGAATTGGCAGTTATTGGACTTTGGTTTGACTCTCTGGCCTTCAGGGTGCCTAATGAATGGTGATCCAGGAATACCAAATATTTACTACTTTAATGCTCTTCTTATTTTGTTATGACATGTATTAGTCAGGTATGCATGTTGCTACCTTTTGGAATGAATTTTGTTGAAAGTTTTGTTCCAACATCAACCCTAATTATTTGTGTAAATAGTGTCCAGCCCAGCCTGTGTGATCACGAGGTGTCAATGGGATCAGGTATCAGGCATCAAAAAACAAAAAGTCCTATCACTGTGATGAGTGGGAGTGCGAAATGGGGACACAAAACCCATCTATAGGCAACTGGACATACCCTTACAGAAGGGCCTTGGGGAGGAGACAAACCAGTCAGGGTATAGTATAGTAAAGATAAAACATACAGCTTTCCTCTAGTTCTTTAATGCTTCCTCCCTCCCACTATCATGATCCCAATTCTACCTTACAAATACGGGTAGACCAGAGGATGTACACTGGTACAGACAGGAACTAGAAACAGAGGCAATCCAGGACAGATGACCCTCTGAGGACTAGTAGTGAGAGTGGCGATACCGGGAGGGTGGAGGGAAGGTAGGGTAGAAAGGGGCAAGGGATTATAAAGATCTACATATAAACTCCTCCATGGGGGACAGACAACAGAAAAGTGGGTGAAGGGAGACGTTGGACAGTGTGAGATATGCCAAAATAATAATAATTTATAAATAATCAAGGGTTCGTGAGGGAGGGTGGGGGAAGGAGGGTGAAAATGAGGAGCTGATACCAAGGGCTCAAGTAGAAAGAAAATGTTTTGAAAATTATATGGCAACAAATGTACAAATGTGCTTGACACAATGTATGTATGGATGAATTGTAATAAGAGCTGTATGAGTCCCCCCAGAAAAGATTTTTTAATAAATTGTTCAGAAACTTGAATTTAATCTATATAAGTCAACAATTCGAGCATGAATTGATGTCTGAAACCAGCCTATACTTCTATATGCTTTTCTCAACCGTGTTTTAAATTCTGTATCATTAGCTAAATGAATCACACTATCGTTACCTTATGTCCCAGGAAGATGGTTTGAAAAGTTTTCGTTATCATAAAATGATAATGTTGTTTCTAAAGTGAACCAGAGACATATATAAACCACAGATATGTGGATGGATTTTGTGCTCCCATTTAAATCTAGCCCCAAACTAAGAACTATGAGTTCTTAGGATGTGGCCCTCTTTAATGCTTAAAGAAGTCACTAAAGATATAGGTGCTATAGAAAAAACAAAACAAAAGAGAATGAAAAAACAACAAACAAAGCCCAAGTAATATACTCATAAAAATTATATCTGTTTGTAATTAATAGATAAAAATTTTACTAGTACATTGCTTAGAACACATGGTAGATAAATGGAATCACAGAATGGAATTTTCCCACTTTTTGCAGTCCATTGTATGTTCAATATTTGTAAGTCTTAACATTTACAAAAAGTACAAAACAAGGTGATCTATATTAAACATAATGCCTGTGCTATAAATTGTCATCACAAGGTAATTATTTTACTATTGATTCGAACATTTTCTTCATTCAATACTTTTATTGAAGTTCAAAGTATACATTCTTAAGACAATAAATACCTGGCTGTTTTTTCTTAGTATCACAGAGGTACCATCATCAACTTCAAATTCTCCGTAGTCTCTTAGACACCATACCTGAAAAGAAAATCAGATATTTTATCCAAATTACCTTTTAAAATATGCAGTGATCATAACATGAAGTGGGATTATATAAATGCCCGAACAGTAAAAGTACTATATTTTATGTGTCTGTTTCCTCCTCTGTGTACTTAGGACCCTTACTATTCCCAGATATTTACTGTGGTCCTAAACCTAAAGATCTCAATTTCCTACGTCACCGGGAAGGGAAACATAAGCTTTGCAAATGTATACATGGATGGTATTACCAATAAGGAAACCAGGGATTTAGATAAAAGGAGACTACATAGTTGGACGTTTTCCTCTCAAACAATGCACTATATTAATCAGAAGGAATAAAAATGAGGGACATAACAGTGGCAAACAAGAAAGAAAAGAGCATTTTACCTCAACTAGATTGACCAGATCCTTCCCATAATCCATCAGGATAAAAGAACATACACCTAAAAACAAACTGTTTTTCTTTTTAACAATTTATTGGGGCTCATACAATTCTTATCACAGTTCATACATATACATACATCAATTGTATAAAGCACATCTGTACAGTCTTTGCCCTAATCATATTTTTCTCTTTTCCTTTTTTACATTTTATTAGGGACTCATACAACTCTTATCACAATACATACATATACATACATCAATTGTATAAAGCACATCCATACATTCCCTGCCCCAATCATTCTCAAGGCATTTGCTCTCCACTTAAGCCCCTTGCATCAGGTCCTCTTTTTTATTTTTTCCCCCTCCCTCCCCTTTCCCCCCTCCCTCGTGTGCACTTGGTAATTTATACATCGTTATTTTGTCATATCTTGCCCTATCCGGAGTCTCCCTTACCCCCCTTCTCTGCTGTCCCTCTCCCAGGGAAGAGGTCACATGTGGATCCTTGTAATCAGTACCCCCTTTCCAACCCACTCACCCTCCACTCTCCCAGCATCGTCCCTCACACCCTTGGTCCTGAAGGTATCATCCACCTTGGATTCCCTGTACCTCCAGCCCTCATATGTACCAGTGTACAGCCTCTGCCCTATCCAGCCCTGCAAGGTAGAATTCGTATCATGGTAGTTGGGGGGAGGAAGCATCCAGGATCTGGAGGAAAGTTGTGTTCTTCATCGGTACTACCTCGCACCCTAATTAACCCATCTCCTCTCCTAAACCCCTCTATGAGGGGATCTCCATTGGCCGACACTTGGGCCTTGGGTCTCCACTCTGCACTTCCCCCTTCATTTAATATGGTATATATATACATATACATATATACATATACACACATGTACACATACATACACACATATCTTTTTTTTTTTTGCATGATGCCTTATACCTGGTCCCTTGGCACCTCGTGATCGCACTGGCCGGTGTGCTTCTTCCATGTGGGCTTTTTTGCTTCTGAGCTAGATGGCCGCTTTTTCACCTTCAAGTCTTTAAGACCCCAGACACTATCTCTTTTGATAGTCAGGCACCATCAGCTTTCTTCACCACATTTGCTTATGCACCCATTTGTCTTCAGCGATCCTATCATGGAGGTGTGCAGTCAATGATATGATTTTTTGTTCTTTGATGCCTGGTAACTGATCCCTTTGGGACCACTCGATCACACAGGCTGGTGTGTTCTTCCATGTGGACTTTGTTGCTTCTGAGCTAGATGGCCGCTTGTTTATCTTCAAGCCTTTAAGACCCCAGTCACTACCTCTTTTGATAGCCAGGCACCATCAGCTTTCTTCACCACATTTACTTGTTCACCCACTTTGGCTCCAGCCGTTGTGTCGGGAGAGTGAGCATCATAGAGTTCCAATTTAATAAAAGGAGATATTCATGCATTGAGTGAGTGAACAAACTGTTTTTCAAAGGAAATCAAGTCTTCCAATCTCTTGTTTCTCAGGAATACTTAAAAATACATTTAAAAGATTCAGTTTCATGCTCTTTCATTTTGCTTACACAGTAACTTAGCAATCAATTAATTTTCATTTAGTATTTTAAAAATAAAACAAAATTTATGGAAGATGGAATGTTAGATTACATTAAGATGCTTGAAATTAAATGCCAACATCCAATCATTTTTGACCTATAAAATGTAAGCTTAATATAGTTCAGCTCACACATCACTATTACCTTAAAACTGTGAATCAAAGTTTGTTGCAGAGAGGGCACTATAAGCATTTCCATACTCCTGTCCCTCTATAGCAGTGTTTCCCAAAGTGGGGATACTGCAATGATCCAGGAGGAGTATAAAGCAGATAGCTACACTTTATCCTGGAGTATAGGCTATTGTATAAAAGTTTTTAATTTTACACACACACACACACACACACACACACACACACACACACACACACACCATAGTGAATGAAGGGGTAAGTGCAGCGTGGAGACTCAAAGCCCATTTGTCGGCCACTGGAGATCCCCTCATAGAGGGGTTTAGGAGAGGAGATGGGTCAGTCAGGGTGCGATGGAGTACCGATGAAGAACACAGCTTTCTCCCAGATCCTGGATGCTTCCTCCCCCAACTACCATGATCCGAATTCTACCTTGCAGGACTGGATAGGGCAGAGGTTGTACACTGGTGCATATGGGAGCTGGAGGCACAGGGAATCCAGGGTGGATGATAACTTCAGGACCAATGGTATGAGGGGCAATGCTGGGAGAGTGGAGGGTGAGTGGGTTGGAAAGGGGGAACTGATTACAAGGATCCACATGTGACCTCCTCCCTGGGAGATGGACGGCAGAGAAGGGTGAGGGGGGGGGTAAGGGAGACTCCGGATAGGGCAAGATATGACAAAATAACAATGTATAAATTACCAAGGGCACATGAGGGAGGGGAGAAAAAAAGAGGACCTGATGCAAAGGTAAAGTGAAGAGCAAATGCTTTGAGAGTGATTAGGGCAAAGAATGTAGGGATGTGCTTTATACAATTGATGTATGTATATGTGTTGATTGTGATAAGAGTTGTATGAGCCACTAATGAAATGTAAAAAAAGAAAGAAAAAAAAAAGAACACAGCTTTCCCCCGGATCCTGGATGCTTCCTCCCCCCAACTACCATGATCCTAATTCTACACTGGTGCATATGGGAGCTGAAAGCACAGGGAATCCAGGGTGGATGATAACTTCAGGACCAATGGTATGAGGGGCAATGCTGGGAGAGTGGAGGGTGAGTGGGTTGGAAAGGGGGAACTGATTACAAGGATCCACATGTGACCTCCTCTCTGGGAGACGGACGGCAGAGAAGGGTGGGGGGGCGGGGGGTAAGGGAGACTCCGGATAGGGAAAGATATGACAAAATATCAATCTATAAATTATCAAGGGCTCATGAGGGAGGGGGGCAAGGGAGGGAGGGGGGAAAAAAGAGGACCTAATGCAAAGGGCTTAAGTGGAGAGCAAATGCTTTCAAAATGATTAGGGCAAAGAATGTAGGAATGTGCTTTACACAATTGATGTATGTATATGTGTGGATTGTGATAAGAATTTATGAGCCCCTAATAAAATGTAAAAAAATGATTAGGGCAAAGAATGTACAGATGTGCTTTATACAATTGATGTACGTATATATATGGATTGTGATAAGAGTTCTATGAGCCCCTAATAAAACAATTAGGAAAAAAAACAGGCCCAAAGAACAAAAGAAAACTGGGTTAGCAATATATATACATAAATTAAAATATCTATAAAGAGATTCTATCACCGCCCTCTAGTTGATTCTAACTCACAATGACCCTATATTGGTTTTCCAAGGCTGTAAATCCTTACAGAAACTAAGAGTCTCATCTTTCTCCTGAGCAACAGTTGGTAAATTTGAACCTTAAGAACCTCAGAACCCTGGTGGTACAGCAGTTAATCACTGGGTTGCAATCTGCATGGTCGACAGTTCAAAACTACCAGTACCAGTAGGAGAAAGCCTGGGCTTTCTACTCAGAAACCCATAGGGGATCCCTAGGAATCAGCATTGACTCCATACCAGAGAGTTTGGTTCTGGAACCTTATGGTTAGCAGTCCAATCAATGCCTATCCTACAATGTCAGCAGGGATCCTAAGAAAGAGATGAAGAGATGTAGTCAATGAATAAGGCCCATCTAGCCATCATCTCTTATGCATTGTATTATCAATTCTAGCCTATATGGCTATGGTTAAAATCCCATTTTGGAGGGATGGTTATGTGGAAAAGCCATCTCAGAAGCAGGAACACAGAGAAATGCTGGACCATCAAGGTGTAAGAGGCCCTAGTGGGACATACTTGAGATCTTTGTCTGAAGTGGTAGAGACTGAGATGGAGGCATCAAAGGCTGCAGCACAGAGACCATGGGACAGAACAGAGGGACTAGGCCAAGACCAGAGGCTGAGGCAAGCGTCCATGACATAAAACAGAGGAGCAATACTGAGACTATGATACTTTGAGGCAGAGCAGTGGGCTGCCTTTCTGGCCCAAAGAGGCAAAGGGACTATGTGACTGAGAGGCTAAGGACTAAAGACTGACATGACTGCTGGATGACAGGAGAGGTACACTTACTGTTTCCTGATGCTGACTTGTGGTAACTAGTTACCTTCCTTAATAAGCCCACTAAATTGTGAATATTGTCTGTGAGTTCTGTGAGGCCAACTGGGACCGATAATTGAACCCGACAGAAAGGCAGTGTGTGAGGGAGGAGTGGGTGGTGTCAGAATAGATATTGAAGGATGAAGGATGGAGGCATGTCTGAACTCTGCCTCATGGAAACAGTGAAGCCAGAGAAAGTCAAATACGGCCCTCTGATATGTCTTCCTACATTTAAAGAAGCCAATCCAATTACTAGCACTAACAAATAAGAGAAACAACGTTACTGGATAACTCAACAGGATATTTGAGTTGGCAGAAGAACAGAACAGCTTATTGAGTCTGAGGAACAAAAGTAAAGAAACATGATCCCAAGGAACACCATCAAGCAAATCAATGCAAATATTATGGAAGTCCCAGAAGAGGGCAAAGGGTAACTAAATAAAACTTAATAGACAACAGCAGAACATTACCAAAACTTGACAAAGGACAAGAATGTACATATCAATGACACTTAAGAATTTCCAAATCAGAAGAAAGCCTGAGAGATCCACACCAAAATATCTTATCATCAAACTCTTTAAAAAAAAGATAAAATCTTGACAATATCAAATAAAATGAAGTACCAATTTACATATATAGAAACCCTGGAAACCAGGAGGTAATAGAGTCACATATTTAAAATAATGAAAGAAATGAACAGCCATCCAAGATTCCTATAGCCAGCAAAACTTTCCTTTATAAATGAGGATAAAATTCAAGAAAACAAATAAAACCTGAGGGAATGTTGAGACATTCCTTTAGATTGAAATACAAGGAGAGTAGATTGCAAGATGAAGCAATATAGAGAAAAAGGTGTTAGGTTCCTGGATTCAGGTACCTGAAAGAATTCACACAGCAGAAGCAGGTTTGTAATCCAAGTGATTTTATGGGGAAAAGGGAAGTTTCAGGTATTACAGCCTCAAATAATACACATTGTTTTAAGAAAGCATACAAGGATCCGCAGAACTGCACATGGGTTCACTGCTGAATGGGGAAAAAACACATAGAAAGAACAGGAACACGTAACCCAGCACGTGGAACCAGGAAATCCCAGGGGCCAAAAGGGCTCCCACCCCCCACTTGTGGAGAATGCTGGAATGGAAGGAAGTCAAGGCAGGGTCTTTATTCCCTCCTCTCCACAACGGCTGGGGGAAGCATGGTTGAAGGTATTGGTTGGTTCCACTGGCTTGAGTTTAGGCCCACCTGTGTGAGGTAATGTAACTGAGCCTAATCTGTGTGCCCTGGTGGACCTCCCCTCGGGGCGGAGGGAGCTCTTGTCTGAGCATGCTCAGTTTGATTGTTCTAAAATTTAACGGATGCCTGATTTCTTCCAATCCTTTTGCTTTAGCCTTATGCAGTTAGTGCGGAGACAACCCCCTTGTGGTGCTTATGTAATCTGATGTCAATTTGGGACTTGAGAGGATTAAGAGTGAAGTGGTGGAGTCTAGTTGGTCAATCAGGATAGCCAGTGAGGCCTCTGTGTGGGCATTGCCTTCGCCTGAGAATTCTGGGAACTCCAGTATTTCCTCCTTAAACAGGAGACGCTTCTCTCTCTCAGCTCACTTCCTTGGAGATGCTCTACTGGCAAGACACATGGCACTACGTCCTGGTAGCTGGGAAAGCCACACGGACCTACCCTGATGCAACAGACCTCTGGAGCCAGAGAAGCTACATAGAGAAGAACCCTGCCAGCGCTGAGATGTTTACAATGCTACTGGATCCAAAAACTTTCTACTCGCTGGTTCAAGATCGTCCTGCAATCGGAGTCATTGCATGTTTCGTGAGTCTGACGAGGCCTTTACAGATTGGTATCAGACATATGGGCTAATATTGGGCTCACGGACTTGACCTGGACTGGGCTGGGACGTTTTCGCAATATTCAGTTGTTCTTCTATATAAACCTCTTTCTTATAAACATGAGTTTCTATGAATTTGTTTCTCTTGTCTACCCAGACTAACACTCCCCCTTTATGGCCCCTATTCTGGCTACCTAACATATTTAGCCAACACCTAAGTTGAATGCAAACATTTTTCTTTGGTCTTCTTTATTCAATATTCAAAAGTATACAAAAGAG
This sequence comes from Tenrec ecaudatus, assembly GCF_050624435.1. Lineage (NCBI taxonomy): Eukaryota > Metazoa > Chordata > Mammalia > Afrosoricida > Tenrecidae > Tenrec > Tenrec ecaudatus. The sequence goes on from NW_027459014.1 coordinate 542,942, forward strand.
GATAATAAAGATGGTTCAAAATCCAAAAATTAACTAAGCGCCAAAGTACGTGGTACTACTGGAAGAAATGAGGAGCAAAGAGAGGATAACCCACTTAACAAGTAACAAAATGACAACTATATGACAGGGACTTCAAGTGTGTGCAAATATGGAATTTAAAAACTGAAAAAAGTCCCAGAAACATTTGAAGCTCCTTGGTAAGTACTTCCTTAGTGGTAGTAACTTTCAATATGAAAGTATTAAAATGTCCAGTGTAAAAGCAGAGACCTTGTGATATGCATATGATACAACTTTGCTTATGGAAAGCTAAGAGGATTCAACACATTAATGAAGAACTGAGACTAAAGCTTTCTGTAGGGATTATGGCTCGATGGGAAAAAAAAAGCCTCATGCTCGGGCCAATAAACACAATGATAAAAAGAGAAAAAAATAAATTGACACGGATTTCATTTATTTCAATGCATAATCAACATTCATGGAATTAGTGAAGAAATCAAGCCATGAGATAAATGCTGCAAAAGACTTCTTTAAAGTGTTAAAGAGCAGCAGAGTCAGCAAAATGACTGTCAGACAACAAACTCGGACAACTCTCAGCAATTATAGAGAAGGTCCACTAGGAGCGATATCCTAAACTTCATGGAAGAGAATCTCAATATGAAGTACATCCAAGCTTCTTAAACTGAGAGAGCAGTAGCAACTACTAACAGATTCCCCTCTTTGTTATAGGCTGTCCACACGCTGGGGAAGCTTCCCTCCTGCCTGGCATAGCCAATTTTTTCTGGTCCCTGAGCTAACCCAGCTGACCAAGCCTCTTGGCTTGCTGTCCTCTGGTGAAGAACAGCTTTGCAGAGTCAGCTTGGTGCAGACAGTCACTAGCCAAGCTTAACTTTTGCTTTGTTCTACAGTTCCACCAGCCCTTGCTCAACATTCCTCACCTTGCCACCCCCAAGCAGGAAATGTGTTAGCAAAACAACACAATTAGGGGGCAAGGGGGAAAGAGAAGCCTAGCACTTCCCGCACCAATCTCAAAGTAGACTTGAGAGGTTTAATTTAACCCCCCCCCCCATTGGGTGAGAAATCCACACACCTGGCCTCTAGACCTGGCAGGAACCCCATCTTATCCCTCAAGGGGTGGAGTCAAGGGACAGAGTTTTTGTGGGTTTTGAACTGCGGACCATGCTGATCGCAACCCAATGTGTAACCACTGTACCACCAGGGGTCCTTTTATCTCAGTAAAACTATGAAAACTAGTCCTCGGTTTATCTGACCCCAGCCATGCTATTTTTTAATCACCTAATATGTATATGAAAGGTGAACAATGAATAAGACAGAGGTGAATTGATAACTATGAATTATGATATCGCAGAAAAGCACTGACAAAACATCAACAGCCAGAAGAGCAAACAAAGCTATGCTGGAAGAGCTACAGCGGGAGTGCCCCTTAAAGAGGCCGACTCCGTGTATATGTCATCTGGATGGCAAGTCCCTGGATGGTCAAAAAGAGGAAGCCTCTCAGTGGTACACATTGACACCATGACTGCAATAATGGGCTCAAACAGCAATGTTTGAGAAGAGGGTGCGGGGCAAGGCAGTGTTTCATTCTGTTGTACATCTAGTTACTATGAATAGGACTTGGTGGCACCTAACAAAACTATATTCATATCTCCTTCTTACATAATAGGAGCATAATCCACACATTCAATAAAATCCATTCTCAAGAGGTAAAACTTACTTCAATATATAAGCTTTGGGGAGGCTTCATATCCTGTGTTATGTCCAAACCTTCATTTCCTCCCAATGACCTCATGTAAGTAGCAAGGGACTTCTTATAACAATTGAACCATTCTATCTGAAAACAGAAAAATGGTCTTTTTACCAAGTGACAAAGAAAACAAGCTTGCCAACATTGTGTAATCGTGACTTCAAACAGCACATACGCCCATGTAGATCATGAGTGTGGCATTCCTGTATTTATATAGCGAACATTAATGGTTGTCTTCTACGAGTCAGGAACTGTCTGTGCACTTAGGATGGAGCATTCAACCAAAACAGACAAAATTCTTGTTATCACATAGCTTACAAACCAGTAGACCTAAGCACAGATCTAAAAAAACCATTCAACCAGAAACAACACTACGAAAAACACATGATTCAGTTATGGTCGCTTTAAATACTGCACGGACTCTTTTTATAAGAATTGGAACAACATGCTTGAGCAGACAATGCAAATGTCCCCAAAGAGAAGGAAGGACAAGCAAAATGAGGAGTGCACACAATAGAAGATAGTGAGGCTTACTTTGGAATTCAGTTCTAAGTTGTATCTGACAAGGGTAAACCTTTATCACATGTAAAGTGGCGCAAGAGGTCACATTATTTTATGACTGCATTTGTAGGAAAGTCAGTCATCGGAATTCTATAAATGTAAAAAAGTAGATTAAGAGTTGCCAAAGGGCTGGGGGAAGGAAATAATAATAAAAGGCATTTGTTATTTTTTAAAGTCTATTATGGTTAGGGTGAAAGTTTACAGAGAAAACTCATGTTTTATACAATAATTTATATATATTTTGTTTTGTGACATTAGTTGCAATCTCCTCAGAATCTTATTTATGTATAATTACAGAAAGGTAGGCAAAACAAAGATGTACAGGTTAATGACATTATTAAGAAACAGCCTGGTCAAGGAGTAACACATCCTCAGCCCCAAAATGGAGACTTATCATTTTGTTCCACTCTGAAAATTTTACATTATCACCCAAGAATGCATCCCTAAAACACTAGTTTAGTGCTGTTCATTATTTGTACTTTAAATAGATCCACACAGTATTTATTATTTTGTGACAAATTTCTTTCACTAAACATATTTTGGATTTCTGAAATTCTACTTTAAAGTGTTGAAGAGCAAGGATGTCACACTTTGAGGACTGAGCAATGCCATGGGATTTTCCATTGACCTTAGCCATGGGATTTTCCATTGCCTCATAAGCATATGAAAGTTGGACAACAATTAATAAAGACCAAAGAATAGATGCCTTTGAATTAGCATGTTGGCAAAGAACACCGAAAGTACCATGGACTGCTAACTGAACAAACAAATCTGTCTCGGAAGATCACAGCCAGACTGATCCTTGGAGATGAGTATGGCAAGACTTGTCTCACAAGTTTTGGGCATGTTTTCAGGAGACCAGTCCTTAGAAAACGACACAATACTTGGTACAGTGCAAAGTCAGTGGGAAAAACAAAAACAACTCAAGGAGATGAATTGATACGGTAACTCAACAATGGGTTCAAACATAACAATTGTGAGGATGCAGAGTCCAGTAGTACTTCATGCTGATCTAGACAGGGCCACTATGAGGCGGAACTGACGAGAAGGCACCCACCACTACTATGTTGGTTAGTATTGGGTTATGTGTTGGCTAAAGCCAAGGTCAATAGTTTGACTCAACCAGTTACACCTAGGGAGAAAGGGGATTTCTGCTCCTATAAAGAAATACAGCTTCAGAAACCTAAAGAGCCAGTTCTACTTTGCTCATCCTTAAGGATTGTTAAAAGTCAATGGCAGTGGGTGTTTTACACAATTAATGTATGTATGTATGGATTGTGATAATAGTTGTATGAGCCCCAATAAAATGATTTTTAAAAAAGAAATTATGACATAAGATTATCTCTCTCTAAAGTGTCTTGGAGTCTCTAACTTGTAAACTACTATTTGTCTACCTTCATGGAAAAAAATAATACACTAATCTTTGTTAAAGATGGCATCACCTATCCCTTATCGGTGAGTTCAAAGTGAAATGTTCACATATAGAAACTGAATTTCGGTTTATGCTCTGAGAAGGAAAAGGCAGAGGCAGTGATTCTCTCCATAGACTAGACCTTGTAGAGACTCTATTAACACCGAATTTGGACCCCAGCTATAAGGGATTTCCATTGAACTCAAGGTCAAAATGAAGTCTAAAGTATGGAAATCTAATCTCAAGACTAACATTATAATTGTTAATTATAATTTTCTGGTTCGAAAATCAGCATCTTGAAGTCTTACTTGTGTGCCTTGTCATGACTACCTTGTACTAAACTAAAAAAGTTTATGCACGACAAGTTCATGTATTTATGTTTAAAATAAAATCCTCATCTATTGGTTACTTAAATTTTAAGATAAAATCCTACAAGAACTATTACTCTTAAACACTCTATGTTTTTAAAAAAATACTATAGCTATTGTTATTAGAGAAAGAACATGTTCTGTTCATTTCACCATAATAAAGAGGCACCCCTCAAGTCCACTTAATGTAAGATTCCGGCACAAAGACCATGGAAAAAGAACCTGAAAAATTAACTGGTAACGTAATTATTTAGTAGTTCCCTCAAGAAGCTGAGGTACTTTGTTTCTTTCTCCAGAACATGAACAGAATAAAAATAAAGCATGGAAATGTACTTAGCAATCCAAGATCAGAGGAGGCAATGGTATTAGAGATTAAAACCTGAGCAGACTGCGGATGACAGTGGAAGCCCAAACTCCATTTGCACAGTTCCCACACAGATTAAGCCTCCAGTGAATCTCCTTAGACCATGAACAAAGAATGGAAATAGTCTTGTTATACACTGAGTGCATTGGAAAGTAGATTAACACAGATAATTTTTAACGTTATTGTTTTTCTCTCTTTTGGTCCCTTTTAAATTTGTTCTAGTTTTTATATTTTCTTTTGGATTGAGGGCTGTTTTTTTGCATATGATTTTCTTTCTTTTTTTTGGAGTTTTCAGTGGTTTATTGAGCATTCAATATTTTGCCATGATGACTTAGGATAGTTAGGTGTTTTTTTTTATTTTGTGTTTTACATTTTATTAGGGGCTCATACAACTCTTATCACAATCCATACGCATATGATTTTCTTTAAATAAAATCTAGGATAGGACTTAGTTACTGTGAAGACTATAAATGGATTAAGTTTCTTTGGGTTAGGACAGGGCAGGCTGGGGCAAATGGTGAGTTTAAGACTGAAGAAAATGTTCTAAAATTGATGGAGATCATAACTGCACAGCTCTTTTTAATATATTTAAACCACTGGGTTGTGTGGTATATGAATTATGTCAATTAAACTCAAGTTAAATTTTTTAAATGCAGTTAGCAAGTAAATTGTTTATAAAACTCATGGCAAATTTACTGAATACATGCCGTGGCAATTACATTATATCCTGTCAGCCTGTCAATAAAATTGCAGCTTGATGACCTCATTTTGAGGCATGACAGAAATAAGTAGCTCAATGGAGATCAAACCCAGTCTCTCTGCCTTCCTTTTCTGCGCTGAGACAGTCAGAGAGCTGGAGGAGACCCGTGCCAACACTGAAATGCATACACTGCCACTGGATCCACAAGACCTTCTACCCACTGGCCTGCGATATTCCTGCATTTGGCATCATTACATATACTGTGAATCTAAAGAGGAATTTATCGACTAGTACCGAACATATAGGCTAATATCGGACTTAGGAACTTGATCTGAACTGGGCTGAGATGTTTTCTCAATATATAATTGCTCTTTTATATAAAGTTCTTATACACATGAGTGTATGACTGTTCCTCTAGTCAACCCAGACTAACACTTTCTTTCATAAGTGATATACTATACCAAACTCACACAATAACAGCATTGATCACATTCCGTTCTATGCTATGTTCCAAATGGGCAGCCTTAATCATCCTGTAACAACCCTGTTAATACAGCAGTTCTCAACCTGTGGGTTACGACCTCTTTTGGGGTCAAAGGACCCTTTCACAGGAGTCACTTAAGACCATTGGAAAACATGTATTTCCAATGGTCTTAGGAACCAAGTCACTGCTCCTCTATCCATCTCCAGGAGGGTCTGCCCACATACGAGGACGCAGCGTAATGACATAATCAGACAACCCCATCACATTCAACTTGTACAAATAAAGGTGGATGTGACAGGGTTGGCACCACAATGTGTTTATGTGGACAAGTCACACATGCGTAGAGAGCAGCTGCTGTGTTAAAAGCAGCGACAGTGTTAAAAGCAGCAGTATTGGTGGTAAATGACACTTCATGAATTATTATTTCTGGGTAAAATCATAAACTACTGCAAAAAATCGATATCTGTACCATGGGAACTTTATCTGGATGCTGATTGGTCTTTTTATATTCAGCTGTGGTTGATGTGAATACTGCTCCTTGTGATAGTAACAGGTATGTAAAAACACAACATAGAGAATGTTAAATCATAGGAAATTTTAATAAACTGTATTGACTAAATTGTGCCATGTATCATCTTTAGTACTATTTTTTTTTAAAATAAGAAATTTAAACAAGACGCTTGACTTGAAGGGAAAACTATCTAGGCTTCATTGAGAGTAATTTATGCCTACTTAAAGACAGATTGCCCTACATGTAATAGCTACATACAAAAATGTTATAAAACTGTCCTTGGTTTTACAATGATAAATGAAAAACATAAAAATTCTTCAATCGAACAAGGCATGCAAGGATTTTTTTCATGTCATTTTTTTTGTTTTTGTTAAACAGTGAGAGCAAAATAACCTACTGAAATACAAAGAGAGAAGCTGAATGAGCAAGCCACTGATGGAGAAGGGGAGCTTTCACAGAACCAGTGTTTTCCCCATCCCATCTCCACCTGATGTTGATCAAAACATACCATTGGTGATTTAGTAAACGAATAAATAAACAAAGGGAAAAATTTAATATGCTTGTGTACATGCACCAGTTACTTTGTGTACAATAAAGGAATGAGGAAGGGGAAATGAAATAAAGAGAAAACTATACTGTAGTTGTCAGGAGGTGGTGGAATCAAACTGTGGTTTTCTAATCGAGAATGGATTCTTGGTCGGCTGGAAGAGAGTTCTGGAGGAAAGGAGCAGGCTCCCTTAGAAGATGCCTCCTGTCTGCTGCTGGAACACATCAATTGTATCTTCATCCTCCATTTCCAACTGTGCAGGTGTGTCTGTTTCATTGATTGGCTGTCTGTCGAATCAAATCAGATCTGACTCATTGACAAACCCTGTTCACAATAGGCTTCCATTAGCTTACTAAGTGGGTGTGCCTCTGAATCTTAAACTGCACCACAGAACCATCCTGCCCTACCACCTTCAAGTTAATCTGATCATTGTTCTCAGTCTTGACTCCTCCCTTGAGTTTTTTGTTGGCCAGGGTGAATGCTGAAGTCTTCTCAAAAGAGGTACCAGGTCCGCACCAAACGAGCACACAGGCAGCTGCAGGAACAGCAGGAGGAGGTGGCAGTGGTGGAGGAGGGAGAGCCATCTTTTGTATTATTAAAGCTATGGTTATATATTATTTTCATTAGCCAACCATCCCATGACAATGGATCATGTAGAAGAACGTTAAGAAAAGATAGTGAGGATTTTTTATGGTATGGTTTTACTTCAATGACAGCAGGAACTGAGAAACTACAATGTCTTACTTGTTGTGAAGTTCTATTAGTTGAATCTATGAAGCTGAACAAACTAATATGCCATTTTGATAGCAAATATCCGAGCTTTGCTGGCAAGGATACCAACTATTTTAAAAGCAAAGCTGATGATAAACTCAAGAAAGCCAGACTTGACACTGGTGGCAAGTACCACAAACAAAACGTAGCAGTCATTGAAGTTTCATATTTGGTGGCACTCAGAATCACCAGCGCTATGAAACCCTACACCATTGCTGAGGATTCACTGTTGCCAGGGGCCAGTAAATTGTTCGAGTTATGATCAGAGATGAATTTGTTACAAAATTGAGCGCAATTTTCTTATCAAATGACACTGCCTGCAGAAGAATAGCAGACAAGGCTGCTGATATTCTTGATCAGATAATCCAGGAAAGTAAATCTGCTCCACTTCCAATATTTAGCATCCAGCGTGATGAATCTACAGACGTTGCAAACTGTTCACAGTTACTGTTTACCTGAGGCATATTAATGATGGCGACTTTAAATATGAGTTTCTTTTTTTGCAAACCTCTTAAAATGGCAACTACTACACGTGATGTATTTGATAGTTGGTTCATTCTGAAAGAGCATAAGATCTCTTGGGAAAAGGTTTGTGGTGTTTGCAGATGATGCTCCACTATGCTAGGATGTCAATCTGAATTTCAACGTTTGGTACTGAGTCACCGAAAGTCACCGGAACTCACTGTATAACTCATCAGAAAATATTAGCAACAAATACACGGCCAAAAGAGTTACAAGAAGTAATGAGAAGCATCATAAATTCTGTCAATTTTGTAAAGGCGAGCACTTTAAACAGTCTACTGCTTTCGCAACTGAAGTGAGACGGTTGTCCAGAGGAAAAGTTTTAAAAGGTGTTTTTGAGCATGGTGATGAACTCAAAACGTTTTTTATCAGAAAACATGACCGCAGTTCAAAGCATTTTGCAGCGATAAAAGTGAGATACAGAAAATAGTTTGATTGCCATCTTTGCCATCTTGAATGAGTTACAATTTATTACTGCAAGGACAAAATGCAACATGCCTTGATTTATCTGAAAATATCTGATCATTCCAAAGGAAACATCAGCTTTGGGGGAAAAAATTGGATGAAAATAAAATTTACCAAAAAAATAATAAAAAGAAAATAAAATTTACATGCCTACCCTATCTGTTTTCTTTGAAGAACATGACACTGAACCAGACAAAAGGATTACAATTTCTGTGAAAGAACACTTGCATATGCTTGCAGATGAAATTTCATCGTACTTTCCAAATCTACCCGACACCTCATTTGCACTTGCCAGAAGCCCATTTGCAGTCAAAGTTGAAGATGTTCCTGAGATAGCACAAGAGACGTTTATTGAACTAACAGCGATGCAGCGAGAACTGATTTCTCTACAATGCCAGTTACAAAATTCTGGATCAAGTGTTTGCAGTCAGGTCCTGTTCTGTCTGAGACTGTGTTGCACCTTTTTCTTCCATTTCCAACAACTTATCTTTGTGAAACAGGGTTTTCCAGCTTGTTTGTTATCAAGTCTAAATAAAGAAGTAGATTTGTTGTGGAAGATGATCTTGTGCTCTTGCAAAGACTGTCTGGAGAATTTCTGATCTAGTGAGAAAGAAACTATCTCAACCTTCTGGTTTTTTACGCACACTGTCGCAAAATGTAGCAATGTAGTTCACTATTGTTATATTAAGACTGTTACTCATGCTACACCATGCTTCAAGACAAAATTTCATTTATTTATAATTAGAAATCAGTATTTCACAAGATATAATTACCTATTTTTGTGATTAATCACTATGCTTTAAATATGTTCAATTTGTAAACTAAAAATATATCCTACATATCAGATGTTTACATTATAATTCACAACAGTAGCAAAATTACAGTTATGAAGTAGCAACAAAAATGATTTTAAGATTGGGGATCACCACAACATGAGGAACTCTATTCAAGGGTCGTGGCATTAGGAAGGTTGAGAACCAAGGCTGTAGTAGGACACACTATGACCCCATTTTGTAAATAAAGGAGTGAACACAGAGCAATGAGGTTACTTGCCCAAGATTAGAAAGCAGTGTCAGGAGTTGAAACCAAGTGTTCTGACTCTAATGTTCTATCTTGAAATACTGGTCTAGCACCCTACCTTCAGTGACAAATACTCATCTTATTCTGAATATTTATTCATGCTGACTAGAAAACTACATATCTCCTAAGAATAATGTCGGCTTTTCAACTCCACTGATGAATCACTAATAAATAAAAGAAACTCCTTTTTTTATTGTTTGTCAGTTTTCCCTGTAGCACTAGAATTACTTACTACTACTCCTTTCCAGGAGGGTACCCCAGTGGCAGTTGCTACATTTGTCACTATTAATGGAAAGGTTGGCAATTTGAATCCACTTAGCTACTCTGTAAGAGAAAAATATGGCAGTTGGTTTCCATAAAGATTGATAGTGTATATGGATTATGTGCCAAATAAGACAGTTCAAAACAAAAATAATGTATAGCCTTATAAACCTCTGAGGCAGTTTTAGTCACAATCGACTTGAGAGTAATGAGTTTGGTTTTATACTTCCCATGCCTATCGCAGTAAGTACTAACTGCTTAAAAAACGCTGAAAACTTATTGCTGAAAAGGTGATCAAATCATGGATCAAATGATAGCAACTCAAAAGATTAGCTAGGAATCTTGGAGTAGTAAGCTTATGCTAGTGAGGAATAACTCAGAAAAGTATGGTAAGAATGGTTGCTTAATTCAAAAAGTATGTGTCAATAAATTATATATACAAACTGCTGAGTTAGTAGTTTATATTTACCTCTACACATTCTCACAAACAAAATATAGAAAATTTACAGAAAACAGAGAAATACCAGTAAACATCATTGTAGAAAAAAAAAGCCAGGATCTCAGTATTTTCCCAAAATCATTAACTTGAAAAAGTGCTAACTTACTTCTTCAGCAGACATGTGAAATCGTAAAGCATTAGGCAACACACTGCCATATTCCCACCTAAGTGCACGAATCCGCAGTAACCGGTCATACCTAGGACATTGAGAGAGTATTAGCATACAAACAAGCAGGAAATCAGACACTGTTCTATCAGTAAGGACTCAAGGATCTTATCAACTAAACTGTCATTTGTGGATTTTTTTTTTTTTAAGATTCTGATGCAAATAGATCTACTCTAAGAAGACATCTTTGGGACTACCAGAAATCAGGAATAGGAACTGGGCTGATGCCCCTAGCACTGTTCATTGTCGTAACTGTGATGGTGACACAGCAGTAATGTGGAAAAAGATCAGAAAGGCCCTTATTTCTTAGAGATGTATCCTAAAGTATATAGTGGTAAAATGTTATCTGATGTTTAGTACTTAGTTTTAAGTAGCCTAACATACATATGTCATAAATTATGGAAAATGTATTGTTAAATTTATAAGACAACTCCAGGAGCTTCACTATATTATTCTCTCTGCTTTCAAGAATAGTGCAATCTTTTACAATACAAATTTTAAACTGGAAAAACGAAATTAAAATGCTTACATTAAATCAAACTTAAAAGAAATAACTCACTGCCACATGGAGTTGTTTGACTCATACTGACACTGTAAGGACAGGATAGAAGCGCACCAGTGAGTTTCCGAGATTGTAACTCTTTTTTAAGAGTAGAAAGCCTCATCTTTTCCCCGCAGAACAGCTGGTGGTTTTGAAATGCTGTTTCTGGTTAACAGTCCAGCGCATAAACACTGAAAACACTCTCACTTCCATCAAGCCAATGCTGACTCATAGCAAACCCCTGTGGGTTTCCGAGATTGTAATTATTTACAGGAATAGAAACACGGCCTTTTCCCCTCGGAACTACTAGTGGTTTTGAACTGTGGACCATGTAGATCACAGCCCAACAAGTAACCATGCTACCAGGGCTCCATGCATAACCACAGAGATAAATAAATCTGAGATCTGTTGCTATCAACCAGAAACTTAATTGAGAAACCCCATGGAAAACTCTTCTTTGTTTCCTGCTACTACAAGTAAAATCACAGCAGCTTACAAGTACGCAATAGTGCAGCGTCGATTTCTTAACAAAGAACAGTGCCGAAATTTGATGGTTGGTATCAAATTGCTTCTTCCGTCTGATTTTGCTTCATTACTAGGAAGAGAATTAAAGAGAAAATGGATAAATACACTGCAGAACAACAAAAATTTTTAAGTTTTATTGACATGTAACAATTCACATCAAACAATTCAATAGTTATTAAGAATTGTACAAAAAACTGTACAATTACCACTACAATCAATTTTAGAACATTTTCTTATTTCTTGTACTCATTGTTATTAGCTTCCTCTTTCCCACCAACCACCCCTACAATCCCCACAAGAAACCATTAAATCCAGTTCCTGGCACTACAGAACCAAAAAATTAACTTTTCCATGATATTTTTCAAAGGACTGATACACGTACACATTTTTACCTATTTGTACGTAACAGTTTACCTAAGCAAATTGTGCTGCTTCTACTTCAGAACTTTTATTTACACATTACAAGATTAAATTAAGAAAAAGCCAAGTTAACTAACTTGTCAATGCAATGATACTATAATAATTTAATCTCCTTTAACCATTTGGTATTGTACAGTTTTGCACACTGATTGCTTTCTATTATTTCAAAAGACAAGTGTCCTATTTGTTCACTGAGGTAAGAGAAAACCTGACATCATGGCCCGAAGAAGGTGGTCTTACATGATGTTTCTATTGTATGAGCACTCCGCTTCTAGGAGCACTTCCGAATCCTCACCACACTACTGTAGCTGGACATGGAGTCAGCAGTTTATTCATTCAACAAATATTTGCTATTTCCCCATCTATATTTTTTACTATACTTTAGGGTTTTTTCATATACAGAGGAAGTAGTTTCACCCTATAAAATGCACATCTTCTTAGACACTTGATATGGATCACATTTTAAAACCAGAAGAACAAAAGGAGTAAGTATCTACTTTAGCATTTTAAAGCAATTAGATGAATATAAAAAGGGTCCACCATGCTTTGTTCCACATAATGCACTAGGCCCTGAAAACAGGAAAAATGCACACCCTGTGCTGTTAGGTTTTTCTATCTGCTGTCACTCTATGGGTACCAGATTATGGTCTACATTGTACAAACTAAGCACAAATACACCTAATACCAAGTACTTAAAAACATACATCAAATGTCCTAAAAAAAATCACATTTATAGGTGGGAAAATAAAAAGATTTCTTTTGATATATAATTTAACCAGACATTGCTTACAGTGATTGTTTTCTCAGAAGGACATCAGGAAGATGGGGGACAAATTTTTAAAACAAGAATTTACAAGTGTTATGAATACAAGAAAGTAGTTCAAAGTGGAACACATCCTGGCCCACCAAGCCCTGAGGACGATATTTCCACTCAGAGAAGTCAAAGCACAGAGAGGACCATATGGCCAGTCCACTATGAGACACGATGTACCTCACTGACCCATAGTGCTACCAGGGGACAACACTGGAAACACAGTGTGGGAACTGTGCCCAATCTGACCCCATCACACTGAGGCAAAACACTAAGAGCCATGCAACAGAACAGCAAAGGAAGCAGAGCAAAGAAGTCTTGAGGGAGTACAAAAAATAGACTTTGGGGCCAGAGTGTGCCACCCCATCAGACTCAACTGGAAAACACTCCTAAAGGTCAACAAACAGACCTTGAACTATTTACAGGCTTTTCTTTTTTTTTTTTTTGTCTTTTTTTGGTTTTCTTTTGTTGCTTCGTTTTGCTCTGTCTTGTTTTTTGTGCATATTATTATCTCTGCAATTCTATCTAGAAAAAATAGGCGGGATAAACAATCTGAAGGAGAAAACAACGGACTGCTGGTTCTGGGGAGATATGGGAGCAGGGGAGGCGGGGGTGGGGGGAAAGGAAGTGGGTGTTAACAAACCTAGGGACAAGGGAACAATAAGTGATTCAAAATCAATGGCCAGGAGGGTGCAGGAGGCCTGGTAGGGCTTGATCAAGAGCAGTATAACCTAGAGGAATTACGGAAATCCAAATGAAGACTGAGCATGATAGTGGGACAAGAAGAAAGCAAAAGGAAATAGAGGAAAGAATTAGGAGTCAAAGAGTATTTAAAGGTCTAAATACAGGTGTGTACATGCCAATATTTATATATGATGATGGAGAAGTAGATCTAATGTGCATGTATTTATAGGTTTAGTATTAAAGGACATTGGGACTCTACTCAAATACTCCCTCAATGCAAGAACACTTTGTTCTATTAAATTGGCATTCCATGATGCTCACCTTCCCTACATGATTGCTGAAGACAAAACAGGTGCATAAGCAAATGTGAAAAAGAAAGCTGATGGTACCAGCTATCAAAAGATATGGCCTCTGGGATCTTAAAGGCTTGAAGATAGAGACCCACATGGATGAAGCACACTAACCTGTGTGATCATGAGGTATCTATAGGAACAGGTACCAGTCATCAAAGAACAAAAAAAATCATCATTGTGAATGAGGGGGAGTGCGGAGTGGAGACTCAAAGTCCATCTGTAGGCAAGTAGACATCCCTTTACAGCAGGGTCACAGGGAGGAGACGAGCCAGTCAGTGTGCAGTATAACACTGATGAAACACGCAACTTTCCTCTAGTTCTTTAATGCTTCCTCCCCCAATTATCATGATCTCAATTCTACCTTACAAATCCGGGTAGACCAGAGGCTGTACACTGATACAGATAAGAGCCGGAAACACAGGGAATCCAGGGCAGATAAACCCTTCAGGATCAATGAGTGCAGCAATACCAGGAGGGTAAGGGGAAGGTGGGGGAGAAAAGAGGAACCAATGATCCACATATAACCCCCTCCCTGGGGGTGGAAAACAGAAAAGTGGGTGAAGGGAGATATTGGACAGTGTAAGACATGAAAAAAATTTTATAAATTATCAAAGTTTTGTGAGGTAGGGAGGGAGGGAGAAGAAGGGTAAAAAATGAGCGGATACCAAAGACTCAAGAAGAAAGAAAATGTTTTGAGAATGATGATGGCAACAAATGTGCTTGACATAATAGATGGATTTATGGATTGTGCAAAGAGTTAGTTATACAAGCCCCCAATAAAATGATTTAATAAAATAAATAAACCTAACCAAATTCACTACCAAAAAAAAAATTTTCCTGTATCCATTGCTGGTAGGAATGTAAAATGGTATCGCTAATGTAGGTAGTAGTGTCGCAGCTCAACAAAAATCTGATCTACTACACCCAGATTTGAAAAGACATGCAAACAGACTTGTACACCAACATTCCTTGCTATACTATTTGCAATGGGTGAAGATAAGAACCACCTAATGCCCATGAATAGGAAAATGTGATATATATGTGTACACACTACTGCTGCTGCTGATGTTACTCAGCCAATCGGAGAAATGAAGAATTGGCACAATCTACAATATGGATGGGACTCGATGTCATTAAACTAGTGAAAGAAGTCAACCACAGCACGGGACTTGGTTTCAATCTCTTGCCACCAAGAACAGTGGCCCAGAACTACCAGTCTGTTTTAATGCTTCTTTGCTTTTTATGGCAGGTGTGGCTCTGCTGTTGTAAATATTATTGGAACGTTTGCCCTATCACCAACTCCTGTTGTTTCTGTAAATAGTGCTCAGTCACTTAAAGGTTTAATTTACACAAGTCAACAATTCATGTATTGCAGTTCACAGCTGGCCCATACTTGTATAATTTCCCTTTCTCGACAATGTTCTAAATTCTGTAACATTGGCTAAACTAATGACACCATCAAAGTGTACCGGCTACACATTAGACTCCTAAGTGAAACATCAGCAGTTTAAAGTCACCAGCCAAGTCTGTGGGGGAAGGATGAGGCTTTTTACTCCTGTGATGATGTGCAGGCTGGGAGACTCACAGGACAGTTCTACCCTGCCCTATAAAGTTGTCATGAGTCAGCAAGGGGATGATAATTGATAATGTTCTGTAACATAAAATGACAATGATGTCTCTTAGGTGAACCAGAGTCATTTATAAACCATGAGTGGATTTTAGGCTTGTACTTAATTCTAGTCCCAATCTAAGAACAGCTAGTTCTTATGACATAGTCCTGCTTGGTGGTTGCCCTCATGAAGAAATCACTGAAGATATGAGTCTACAGCAAAATGTGGTGAAGAACCTAGATGGTGCCCAGCTATTAGAAAAAATAGTGTTGGGGATTTTAAAGGTTTGTTTTCAAACAAGCAGCCATCTAAGTGGGGTGTCACATGGAAGGAGCACATCAGCCTGTGTGAACATAATCCAAATCTAAAGGCTGGAATGATATCAAAGCTTAAATTGTGAACAATTGGTTTGTAGAAGGCTATGGTTGTCAGTGGAAGCCCAAAATCCATTTAGAGGGTCCACAAAGAGATCAAGCCTCTTGTGAATTCCCTCTCGTTATAGCTGAGGGATGTGAAGAGCTCTATTATCAGACACTGTAAATCAATATGTCAGACATAGATCAAAATGCAGTATATCTTATTTGATTTTCCTTTGGACCCATTTTAAAGCTGTTTCAATTTAAAAAAAAAGTGAAGGGAAAATACTCATGAAGCAAACCCTTGGAGCCTCACTGTGACCATGGACGAGGGGTGGAGGGCCTCGCTAGCATGCAGAGCGCAGTGGATTCCTGCGGATGCGGTTAGGTTCAAACTCAGCACCCCACCATTTGCTCTCCCTTATGAGCCATCTAAATGTGTTCTAGTTCTTAAGATACTTGTAGCTTTCTTTTGACTGAGGTTTTTGTTTTACTTTCATAGTCTTGTTAGTGTTGTTTTTATTGTTTTCACTGTTTTTCTGTATATAAAATCCAAGATAGGTGAATCAGAGGCAGTAACTGGATTCATGGTTCCTTGGGGCAGGGCAGGGGAGGTGGGGAGGAAATGGGGAGCTAATAACAATGAGTCCAAGAATGAAGAAAATATCTAAACCTGATTATGGTGATGATTCTACAACGATATGTGAATTATATACCAATAAACTATTAAAAAGTCCATCGCAAATTATATAATTAAATGGTTCAATCATATTAAGAAGAGTTGTACAATCATTACCACAATCGAATTTAGAACATTTTCTTCCTTCTTGTACTCACTGTTATTATTGTACTCACTTCCTTCAAACCGCCCCAGCCACAACTCAGGAACCATTAATCAAGATATTGTCTCAATAGATATACCTACCCTAGATTTCATATACACTAAAACATTTAAAAACAGCAAAAAACCTACTAAAAATAACAAAGTAAAACAAAAGTATCCCAACTGAAAAGATAGAAAATATAAAAAACTAAAATCAATTTAAAATGGGTCAAAAAGGAGATCAATGGCTATGGTGCTAAATTTTAAAGGAATTGCATCTGCAATAATCCACTTTCCAATGCACTCTGCATAACAGCAAGGCTAACCACAACACTTGTCTATGCTCAGAGAGGACTCACAGAGCTTTATCCATACGTATTTCCCCTGCACTTTGTTTTTACTGAAGTAAAATGGGTCAAAACAGAGGTCAAATGATATCATGCTTTATTGTAATCATCTCTATAACACTCTCTGTCTGATAGCAAGACTACTGACATCCTTCAACTGAGTCAGAGAGGATTCACCGGAATCTTAAACCACTTGTGTGGAACTTGCAAATGATTTTGGATTTCCACTGTCATCCATATCCTTCTGCAAATCAGGTGTTCACAATTTAAGCTCTAATACTATTCCCTCCTTCATATTTGAGTTTTAATTATTCACACTCCTCTGGTCACAAAGGCTGATGTGCTTCTTCCATGTGGACTTAGGTGACATTTCACTCAGAAGGCTGCTTGTTGAAAAATAAGACCCCCATGCGCCATTCTTTCTAAAAATCATACCATCTAAATTTCTTTACTACACTTTGCTATAGCATCCATATCTTCAGTGAGCATCAAAAAGGGCCAAGTCACAAGAACTAATTCTCATATTGGGCTAGAATTAAATGCAAGTCTAAATCCCATTCATGTTATCTATGGTTTACGTACATCTCTGGTTAATCTTAAGAGACATCATTGTAATTTTATATTAGAGAACATTATCAATCACCCCCAGGGGCACATGGCAATTCTATTGATAGTGTGAACTTTTTGATTAAAGAATCTATAAACGAATGCTGATCAAAAGGGAAAAATTCAAAATTGAATTTCAAATTACCAAGAACTCTAGACTTTCTAGAGCCACGTAAACTGGAAAAACCCAAGTCCTAAAATAATCCTTAAACCAAAAATATCCTCCAAAGTGGGTCACTCCACAAAGAGGTGGGATATGGGATAAGACCATCCACCTGAGGGTCTACACCAAGACAAGGCTGGGGCAAATCCCCACAGAAATGAAAGAACCTTGCCAGGAAATCAAGTTTAGGCCAGGGGAGAGGAACATCACTGATAGTTCTGTTGGCGAGCATGGTAGGTGATTGGGGAGAAATATCCTCACATTGGGAAGGGGTGCTAAACAATGATTGTAGGGAACCTATAGGGACAGATTTTATGTTCCTGGGTAAACACTACAAATATGTCTCTAGCCAAAGCTCAATAAAACATGCCATGGACTAAACACCAAGATGTCACTGGATGCTGACCTTGTGGTACGGTAAACCTTGTGGTCAGCATGGCATCACTCGGGCTACACAAGCGCTTAACACAGAGGCCCAGCAGAATGAACTGAGCCTGGCCTCAAAGGTGCCTGTACCCTTGGACTGAGGACTGGGGTGCTTAGATAGAAGAGGAAGCAGAGTGGCTGCCCTGGACCTGTGGAAGTGATGGTCATTGGACCTTGGGGGGAACCCCATTTGGTTGGAGTCCATCAAAAGGGACTCAGAATCACCATATATTTAGTACCTTGATGCTCCCCTCTCAGTGATATGACTGGCTTTGATCTGTTGGGCAGGGATTTAAACTTGGAAGAATTGATCCAGGATGTTTCCCCTGGCATCGATCCCCCCTGCTTAGGGTAAACAGAATTCAACTGAATATGAGATCTAACTGTGTGGAGCAACAACTCATGGGTTTCGGCTCAAGTTAGAACTGTACTTGCAGACTCCTCAAACCTACAGCAGAATGATGTGTCATCGGAAAACTTGATGGTGTTGCCAGTGCAATCATCTTATACTCCAGGGGGAATGATTGACAATGTGTTACTTTTCTGTTTCTATGGGTTTTTTCCCTGCCTTTCATTTGCTTGTTTTGTTTGTGTTTCTCTTTAGTTGTCTGCTAGTTGTTTTGCTGCTGTTGGTGGGGTAGTTGGTCTTACAGGGTATTAATTTGTCATAGTATGGCTGTCAAAGTAAACCCGAGCTATGCATATCCCAGGGACAAGCAGATGGATTCTGGCCCCAATTTAACTTTAGTCCCAATCCAAAGACAGTTAGTTTGGATAACATGGCCTTGCCCACCTCATGTAATGATCACTGAAGATAAGGGTGCTATAGCTAAGTGTGGTGAAGAAAACAAATGGTGCTCACTATCAATCGGAATAGTGTGTGGAGTCTTAAATTCAAACAAGTAGTCATCTAAACGAGGAGTGAACTATGTCCACAAAGAAGAAGCACACCAGCTTGCGTGACCCAAAGGCACGCAAAACAAAATTCAAAAATGACAAAGGGAAAAGTATCAGAGCCCAAATTTCGAAGACCCAATTTATAGAATGCTATAGAAGATAGGGGGGCCCCAAACCCATCTGCAGAGTATCTAGTCAGATTAAGCCACCAGCAGATCCCCTCTAGTCACAGGAAAGTGTCTCGAACAGCTTTTCTATCAGATAGAGATCATTGTAAGTGTGATTATGCTGGAATGAACTGGATACATGGTCAGATGACCTCCCTTCTAACCTGAACTTGTTCTTGGTCAGTGGTTTTCAACCTTCCTAATATACATTTACTACAGTCCCTCATATTGTGGTGACCCACCCAACCATAAAATTATTTTTGTTGCTACTTCATAACTGTAATTTTGCTACTGTTATGAATCGTCATGTAAAACCTGATAAACAGGAAGTATTTTCATTGTTACAATTTGAACACAATTAAAGCAGAGTGATTAATCACAAAAACATTTTCTATTGTGAAAGACTAATTTCTAACTACAAATGAAATTAATTTTGTTGTAAAGCATAGTGTAGCATGGGTAACAGTTTTCACGCCAGTTACTCGTATGTGGGCATATCTGCATATGGGCAGCCCTGCCTAGAGACAGCTAGAGGAACAGTGTCTTGGTTCCTAAGACCATTGGAAATGTGTTTTCAGGTCTTAGGTGACTCCGGTGAAAGGGTTGTTTGACCCCCAACGGGTCGTAACCAACAGGTTGACAACTGCTGTTTAGGTGAGAGCATTTCTTGCTTGTTCTAAGACAAGGTGGTCTTTTCTTTCTTACTCATTATTTGTAATTTTATCTCTAAAGAATTGATTGTGTTAATGATTATGTAAGTCTTCTTGATATGACTGAACTATTGAATTGTGTGATATATGTGGATTAAGTACCAATAAAACTGTTTTAAAAAAGGCTCAGAAACCCACACAGGCAGTCTATCCTGTCCCATAGAGTCACTATGAGTCGGCATTGACTCAATGGCAGTGAGCTTGGTTTGTTTTTTGACCAAATCACAGGGCACTATTACTTTGTCTTACAGCTCAAATTCTTCACTGTGCCAAATCCCAGGCTGAACTTTTACTATCTGTAAATCTAGAAACCTTTTGAGCTTTCTGCAGCACTAGTTCTGTATAAACTCTACTCCAACTATGAATAATCTCTACTGCGCCGATACTCAAACCAAACTCTGCCAGTGAGTTGATTTCCACCCAAAGCAGTTCTGCCCATAGGACAGGGTAGAACTGCCCCTCTGGATTTTTAAGACTGTCACTTTATAGGAGTAGAAAGCTTCATCTTTCCTCCTCAGAGTAGCTGATGGTTCCAAACAGCTGATCTTGCAGTCAGCAGCCCAACATGTAGCTATCATGTTGTCTATTGTCTATACTGCCTACTATATATTGTCTATTCTCTTTACTCAATGCATTAAAACATCTACTAATTTTTTTAAAAAGTAAAATGTATGTATTCCACTTTGTTAGTGCTTTTATTCACTTGTATCTCAATTTGGGTCTATCCTAATTCCGTCATATCAATCAACCAACAAATATGCATTAAAGCACCCAAAATGCAGATATAACAATAAGCAATATTAAGTCCTTTAGAGCTGGGCTAAATTATATAGTTAGAATATAATCAGGTGCACAGAGATTAAAAAAAACCCAAATATGATGCAAAATCAACTAGCTAATATTATTTCTAATTAATTCTTAACTCTGATAACTTAAAAAAAATCTTATGAAAACTTACACATCGGATTGGTTTTGTTCATATAAAGCCTTCATCTCCTCCAGAATTTGTCTGAGTCCATCCTCCTGGAATATATAAACTGCTTTTGATATATATCCATGGATTCCCCAATGCATTCAATTAATCCCCTAAATCTATCTGTACTACATTTATCCTCAATTTATATATATAATTTATTTAAAATCCATAGCCATTGCATAAATTCTGGCTATTTATGTACCTATATCAAAAATAAAGGCTTAATCGAGCATGAAAGTACACATTTTCACTGCAAAAACAACAAATACAAGTTTTAAAATATTTCTCCCAATTTTTTCCCCCAAAGACACAGTTTTGGTTTGTATTGCAAGAAAAGAAAAGCCAAAGGAATTTTTCCTACCATCTACCTTAAGATAGAAATTTTTCACTTAGACAAATAAAATGTTTTAATTCTAAAATTCATAAATGTTAATAAGATAGTTGACCATTTGAAAAGAAGTGACATCACATATTCTTTCAGCCAAAATACAGTCTTGGGTTCAACCAACCCTGTAGCCAATTATATGTTGAAAATATCTGATGATGATGAATACCCTTGTTTACTCTTGATGTCATTTATTACCCATTTCATCTCCACAATTCTAAAAGTTACAAGTCCTGCTAGTCTTCAATCACTTAAAAAACTCATTTATCAATATCTGTAGAATTGAGTTCCAATCATCCACATTTCTCACCACTAGCTCATCTCTCTGCCTCCATTAGTTCTTCTCTTCTGATGCATTTTCCATATTGCCAATAACCAAAACCACTTCCATTAAGTACATTTTGATTAAATGACCCTATAGGACGGAGAAAATTGCTCCCTATGGTTTACACAGCTGTAAATCTTTACAGAAGCGGCTATCTTTCTCCCTTAGAATGGCTGGTGTGTTTGAATTGCTGACCATTAGGCTAGCAGCCCAATGCATAACTCCAGGCCTCATTTTACTGCCAATAAGTACTCCAAAATATAAAAACATCCCGCCACACCCCTACCTGAAAACCTCTACCTGATTCCAAATGCCTGTGGAATAATGCCGAAGTTTTTCTAATCCTAGAACCCACCATTGACATCTCCATACATAACCTTTCCAGTTGTGATCATGAGTCTTAAGCCATTGTTTATCACCTGCCTGTGTGAGGGCTAATACTTCATACAAGGCTCGAACACCCACTCCCAACCCCCTAGTAGCATTTCTCTTTATGCTCCCATCTACGCAACACCAGTTTCACTTACCACATTGCATTCTATTCACTTGTGTTTCTTGGTCCTCTCACTGACATCTATCTAGTTGCTGCCCTATGATTGTTTACTACGATGCTTAAACGTACAGGCTCTTGAGCCAGACTTCCAGGGTTCAAGCTCTAGCTCTGCTCTTTACTGGCTATATCACCACTGACAAATCTCCTAACTTCAATTCTCCACTCACATGTTTGAGGTGGGGGGAGACAGCTCAGATCTCACACAATTATGAGGAGAGATAATTGCAAGCTAAGTGCTGAACATCATTCCTACTTCCATGTTATTGTAGTGGACAAATAATCATAATAGTAACAATACGACTGTTAGCACTATTATTATTTCTTGTAGAAACAGCATACAGGGACTCAGCCCTGGGTGTGTCAGGTACAGTTCCTCACTACACCAAGAGCTCTGTACCATCATCATGCCCATTTTTGTTGGTGAGAACACTGGACGCACAGAAAGCCTGAGTCCACAGTGATCGAACAGAGTATGAATCTCAGTCTGGCACCAGAGGCCTACTTCATCATCACATTTTGCTCACTGAGTGCGTGCGCGCACACTAACGCGCATAAAACGCTAGATCCAATAAAAACGACTGGTTCTGTGGGTTTCTGAGGCTGTCAATCTTTAAAAGAACAGAAAGCTTCCAGCTTTCTTCGGCAGAATGGAGGTGGATTCGAATTTACTTTAGTTCGTATTAGGCAACCTTTTACTTGGCTAAGCAAAGGAAAAGCAACAAAGCTAAAAATGAAGCAAAACGGAAGGAAGTAGACTTTGAGGAAGCGCAATTGCTGAGTTGTACAGTAACTTCCTTCTTTCTCCCACAGTAACCTTTTGTTATGCTGTTACTTTCCCTTCCGGAACTTGGCTCACACCCTCAGGGGAATCTGAAGCAAACCGCGAAAAGAGCAGCCCAGGGGAGATCCCGCTCACCCTCCAGCCCCTTTCAGCCAAGCTTCCCGGACCTCCATCCCGCCCTCTGCCGTCCAGCCCGTCATATTAAAGGCGGGCAGCTGCCCTTCTGGCGTGTGGTGCAGTTCGCGGACCACCTCCGTCGCCTTTTCACAGAACATGGCGGGTAGACCTGGTACCGGGACCTCCTTGTCGGCCGCCCACTTGACCGAAGAGTCTGCGGGCTCCCTGCAGCCTAGTTCGCGCCGCGCTTATTAGCGCAGGTCTAGGAAATCGCCTGCGCTTTGGCGGTAAAAATCCCCAACCAATGGGAAGGCAAGGACGCAGGTTGCGTGGCTACGGTGGTTGCAAAGGGACAATTCCATACGCGGTAGAGAAATATGACCGGAAGTGGGGAGGCGGTGACCGGTGCCTTCTTCCGGTGGAACGCGGCCCTCCTGAAAGAGTCCATGGGGTTCCATTTGACTTTATCCATGAGGTGAGACGAATTTTCAATACTAATCTGAGCACATAGTTTAGGGAGCAGCATAGCTTGGAATAGATGTACCACCCACACCCCCCGAAACTTCCTCTTTTCCCTTTTTTAAAAATAAAAATCATTCTATTGAGGGCTCATATAACTATCCATATGTACATACATTGTGTCACGCTCATTTGTACATTTTTGATATCATTCTCAAAACATTTGCTTTCTCCTTACTCCCTTTATATCAGCTCCTCACTTTTTCCCCTGCTTCATGGAACCTTGATCATTTATCAATTATTTTGTCATGTCTTACAGTGCCCACATCTCCCTTCATCCACTTTTCTGTTGTGCAACTCCATGGAGGGGGTTATATGTAAATCCTTGTAATCAGTCGCCCCCCTTTTTTTTTTAAATCATTTTATTGGGGGCTTGTACAACCCTTATCACAATCAATACATCATTCCATTGGGTTTAGGACATTTGTGCATTTGTTGACCTCATCATTCTCAACACATTTCCTTTCTAATTGAGCCCTTGGTATCAGCTCCTCGTTTTTCTATCTCCCTCCCTACCCCCTCCCTCCTAAACCCTTGTTAATATTGATAGGTTTAGAATTAAGGTAGCAGATGGACATTGGACCTCCACTTCTTTTCTCCCTCAATTGCAAGAACACTTTGTTCTATTGAACTGGCATGCCGTGATGCTCACCTTAAAAGCTTGAAAATAAACAATCCGCGATCTAGCTCAGAAACAGCAAAGCCCACGTGGGAGAAGCACACCAGCATGTGTGATCACGAGGTGTTGAAGGGATCAGGCATTAAAGAACAAAAAAAATCACATCATTGTGAATGAGGAAGGGTATGGAGTAGGGATGAGGCCAAAACCCATCTGAAGGAAAGTGGACATCCCCTTTCAGAACGGTTGTGGGAAGAGAAGAGGTGTTCAGGGTGCAGTGGAGCAACAATGAAACATACAGCTTTGCTCTAGTTATTTTCTATTTGTTTATGTATTTGTTTGTATCATTTTATCAGGAGCTTGCACATCTCTTATCACAACCCATACATACATTGTGTCGAGCACATTTCTACATTTGTTGCCATCATTATTCTCAAAACCTTTGCTTTCTACTTGAGCCCTTGGTATCAACTCCTCATTTTCTCCAACCCTCCCCGCTACCCCCTCCCTCATGAACCCTTGATAATTTATAAATTATTATTTTGTCATATCTTACACTGTCCGACATCTCCCTTCACCCACTTTTCTGTTGTCCTTCCCCCAGGGTGGAGGTTATGTAGGTCCTTGTAATCGGTCCCCCCTTAATACCCCACTTTCCCTCCACCCTCACGGTATAGCCATTCTTAGCACTGGTCCTAAAGAGAGCGTCTGACCTGGATTCCCTGTGTTTCAAGTTCCTGTCTGTACCAGTGTACATCCTCTGGTCTAGCCAGATTTGTGCGGCAGAATTGGGATCATGATACAGGAGGGGGTTGGGAGAGGAAGCATTTAGGAATTAGAGGAAAGTTGTATGTTTCATCATTGCTACACTGCACCGACTGGATCATCTCCCGACAACCCTTCTGAAAGGGGATGACCACTTGCCTACACATGGTTCTTGGGTTCCCAATCTTCACTGCCCTCATTCACAATGATATAAATTTTTTGTTCTTTGATGCCTGATACCTGATCCCTTTGAAACATCATGATCACACAGGCTGGTGTGCTTCTTCCATGTTGCCTTTGTTGCTTCTGAGCTAGATGGCTGCTTGTTTACCTTCAAGTCTTTAAGAGCCCAGACGCTATCTCTTTTGACAGCCAGGATTTGTTTCACCACATTTGTTTATGCGCCCATTTGTCTTCAGCAATCATATCGGGAAGGTGAGCACACAATTATATGACTTTTTTTGTTCTTTGATGCCTGATAACTGATCCCTTTGGCACCTCATGATCACACAGGCTGGTGTGCTTCTTCCATGTGGGTTTTCTTGTTTCTGAGCTAGACAGCTGCTTATTTACTTTGAAGTCTCTAAGACCCTATATCTTTTGATAGCCATTTGTCTTCAGTGATCAGATCATTACACACCTCTTTTTAACAAGTTTAAACTATTGTATTATATGACATCTGAATTATATGTCAATAAAACTGAAAAAAATTTAAAGATTAAAGGAATATATGGAGTCGCTATACTAAAAAGAACTAGTCAATATTGCATCATGTTAAGAGGTATCATATAAGAACCAAAGGTACTGAAAGAAGAAGTCCAAGTTGCACTGAAAGCATTAGTCAAAAACAAGGCTCCAGGAATTGTTGGAAAACCCACTGTAGGCAGTTACATAATCTAATAACTTGAGAAAGGGTAAAGTCTAGCCTGTCAATAGGGTCACAGCGAATGAGGCCTCTGTGGGGCCTGGCTTTCTCCAGAGGATTTTGGGTATTCCTGTATTGCTATCTTGTGGTGGAACACACTGTCTCTTTTCTACACAATCCTGTTGACAAACCACATGGAGACACACTGAGAGAGCCAGAGCCCTGGAGCTGGAGGAGCCACATAGTGACCCCTGCCAGCACCAAGATCCTTCACCGCTACTGGATCTACATGACTTTCCACCCACTGGTCTGTGATATTCTTGCATTTGGCATTATTGCATGGCTACATGAGTCTAAAGAGGAATTTATTGACCAGTATTGGACATAGGGGATAATATTGGACTTACGGACTTGATCTGGACTGGGCTGGGATGTTTCTCAATATACAATTGCTCTTTTATACAAAGCTCTTTCTTATACACATGAGTGTCTGTGAATTTGTTTCTCTGGTCTACCTGGACTAACACATTATGCTACCTGGAGTGGTGTACTAGAGAAACAAATCACAAAGATGGAGAGTGGATGCTTGTTTGACGTCTGCTCATGGTAGTACTTTTTTGGCTAGCCAGAGGTTAGATCTGGCCATTCAGTTTGCTGGGTTGTTTTATGGAAAAAATACAGGAAGTTAAACTTTTTATGATTTCCTTTGATTGCTGTCTTTGGTGATTCCTGTACTAACTGGTAAAAATGAATGTTATTAATGCATATTTAGAGCTCAGGGGTAGAAATCCAGATTGGAGACTGGAAAGTCAACTCGGTGCTCCTCAAGGGGACAGGCACTCCCCTCTCTGGATCTCACTTTTAACATCGATACACAAAGGTCGATTCTGTGAGGGTCACAGACTGGGGACTCCCATGGCCAAATGAGGACCTGTGTGGACTCTGGTTGGCCTGCTTATTCACTGCCATCTAGAAGATTCCAACTCACAGTGACCCTGTAAGACCGAGCGGAACTGCCCCTGTGGGTTTCCGAGGCTGAAATTCTATATGGACTAGAAGGTCTCATCTCTGCACAGCCCCCCACCCTATCCCCCAACCCCCGCTCCCCCAGTGTGACTGGTGGTTTCAAACTACTGACCTTCTAGTTAGCTGCCCAACACATAACCCACTGTGCCATCAGGGCTCTTTGGCCTACTTGGCTTCTATCCAATGTTATTGAATCGCCTTTGAAAAAATCAGGAGGTTTTTAAGAAAACAGGAATTTTGACTTTCTCTAGAAAAATCGATCTGGCATCACTGGAACCTAAACTAGAGGATCCACAATTCCACGTGGCTCTGGGAATCTCAACATTTCTTCCTCCTGCTCAAAGTAAAATGGTTTAAGGGGACCTTTCACAGCTGGTGGGCTGGTCTCCTTTCTAGAAAGTTGCCTCTGTAAAGAAAATGCATCTTTCTTCCCTTTTACCTAGTTGGGGGTGGTGAGGGTAGCAGGAGCTATTGGGTTAAGAAAAAACAGTCCAGGTAGCTTCAGTCTGCCCTGCCAGGGCTTTAGAGGCCAAGCCTTTTTTGCTCCAGCTGACTGACCTGCTGTTTCCAGGGCAGCCCCACCATCTGTTCCCAGATGCAGGGAGGGAGCCGACTTTCCTCCATCACACCTGCCCCAAACTCAGGCCCAGAACTACTGTCTAAACACAGAACAACTTTTGTCTGTGGCCAAATGTGGGACCCCAAATTTCTTCCCTCTTTCCCGATACTCCTTCAGTGACTTGATGACCTGGGCCAGGCTGAGATGAATTAGCTTGCTCCTCACAGCTGGCTGCTGGGTTCCAGTCAACTCCCAGAGGCCACTGGCTGTGCCCATCAGTAGAAGTGGGAGTTGAGAACCCTCAGCTCTTGGCTGAGCAGCTCTGTCAGTCTGTAGCTGTTGACTGTAGCTGCTTCTGACAGCCAGTCTAGCTGGTGCTTTAAGTCATTTCAGTCGCTCCACCTCAGCTGTGATTAGTCTAGTCTCTGTAGCCTCAGAGGGAGGGGAAAACAAAACACCTCAATGACTTTGAATCAGAGTGGGTTATCCTCTTTTAAAAGGCAGAAAGTCTGAATTGGAGGATATTTTTGGGGGGTCTCTTTTATGCATTTCACATTTATGAAATAAGAACTAACAGTATTTGTTCCAGTAAGTGGATCAGAACCACCTAAGGGCACACTCCTCCCACCAGGCCACGCCTCACTAAGAATAGAGGTCCATCACTTGTCTGGCATTTTGTGGTACTGTGGTGACTTTTGTTTTGTGAGATACTGGGAGCTATGTGATTGGCATTTCATATACCAGCAGGGTCACCCAAAGAGCTTCCAGACAAAGAACAGACAATGAAGAAGGAATTGGCTGCCTGCATGGGAAGAATGAGCCATTGAAAACCCTATGGATAGCAGCAACACTGTCAGTTACTAGACCCCCCATGAACAACAGAAGAACATTGTCAGAACGTGTGCCAGAAGATGAGCTCTTCAACTTGGAAAGTACTCAAAATACGGCTGAGGAAGAGGAAGAGCTGACTTTTCATAGGCAAGTCGACCATAATGATGCAAATCGAGTATAGCCATCAGGACCTTCATTTGCTGATGGGGCACAACTCAAAATGAGGAGAAACAGTTCAAATCGTCATTAATAATTGAAACTTGGGATGTATGAAATATGAATCTAGGGACATTGGAAGTCATTAAAAATGAAATGGAATACATAAAGATTGATATTGTAAGCATTAGTTAGCTGAAATGGACTGATATTGACCATTTTGAAACAGAAAATCTTACGGTTTACTCTGCTGGAAATGACACAATCAAGAGAAACAACATTGCATTCATCATCAAAAGGACATTTTAAGATCTATTTTAATGTACAATGCTATCTTTGATAGGATGCTATCTATGCCCCTTCAAGGAGAACCAATCAATACAACTATTGTTCAAATTTATGCACCAACCACACAAAGCTGGTGATGCAGAAATTGAATAATTCTACCACCATATTCAGTCCCAAATTTGTCAGACTTGCTATCAAAATGCTATTGGAATGCAAAAGTTGAAAACAAAGAGGAAGGATCAGTAGTTGAAAAATATGGTCTTGGTGATAGAAACCAAGCTGGAGATCGCATGACAGAGTTTGCAAGACCAATAAATTGCTGATAGCATATACTATATTTTCCAACTTCTGTTCTTTCCTCTTTGGTTCCAACATTTGCACTCCAATCACCAATAATTACCAATTTATCTTGATTGGATGTTAGAATTTTGCATGATTAATGATTTCTTCAAACATTTGATCAACAACAAAAAAGGTGACCATAAATGTGGACTTCTCCAGATGGAATACACGGAAATCAAATTGACTACACCTGTGGGAAGAGACCATAAAAGAAGCTCAATATCAGCAACTGAAACCAGTCCAGGGACTGATTGTGGAACAGATCAGCAATTGTTCATATGTGAGCTCAAGTTGAAGTTCAAGAAAATGCAAACAAGTACACGAGAGTCGATATACAACCTTGATAATAACCAACCAAATTTTGAGAACATCTCTGAATAAAGCACAGTGTCATTATAAAAAAAAGGAAATAAAGAAAAGATACAAGTGCATGTCCAAAGAGACTCTGAAACTTACTCTTAATCAGAGAGTAGCTAAAGCAAAAGGAAGAAATGATGAAGTAAAGAGCTAAATAGAAAATTTCAAAGGACAACTCGAGAATACAAAGTAAAATATTATCACAAAATGTGCGAAAGCCTAGAGTTAGAAAACCAAAACAGAACATATTCAGCATATCTTAAACTGAAAGAACTGAAGAAAAATGTCAAGTCTTGAGGTGCAATATTAAAAAATTCTATGGGCAAAATATTGAATGATGAAGGAAACATCTGAGGAAGATGGAAACAATATGGAGTCACTGTATCAAAAAGAATAGACCAACATTCAACCATTTCAGGAGGTAACATATGAGCAAGAACCAATGGTCAGGAAAGAAGAAATTCAAGATGCATGGAAAGCACTAGCCCAAAACAAGATGCCAGGAATTGCTGGAATATCTATTGAAATGTTTCCACAAGCTGATAAAGCACTGGCAGCACTCACTCATCTATGTCAGGAAATTTGGAATACAGCTACTTGGCTGACGGACTGGAAAAGATCCATATGTGTATACATACCAAAGAAGGGAGACGAACAGAATGGTCAAATTATGTAACACTATCATTGGCATCACATGTGAGTCAAATTGTACTGAAGCTAATACAACAACAGTTGCATTGATTCATTGACAGAAAGTTACCATATTCAGCATTCAAGAGCCATCGTGGCACAGTGGTTACAGGTTGGATTGCAAACCCCAAGGTCAGCAGTTCAAAACCACCAGTCACTCCGTGGGAGAAAGGCAAGGTTTTCTACTCCCATAATGAGTTACAGTCTCAGAAACTCACAGGGGCAGTTAGTTCTACCCTATACTATAGAGTCAGGATGAGTTGTCATCAACTACAAGGCAGTGAGTTTGGTTTCCCAGAGATTTAAGCCAGATTCAGAAGAGGATGTGGAACAAAGGATATCAGATGGATCTTGCCTGAAAGCAGTGAATACCCTAAAGATGGTTACTTATGTTTTATTAACACCCAAGCTATCTGACTGTGTGGATCATAAGAAAACATGGATAGTTTTGAGAAGAGAATTCCAGAACACTTATAGAACAAGGGTAGATTGCATGGTTTAAGAACCAAGAAAGGTGTGCATCCTGGTTGCACCCACTTATTATACTTTTTCAATTGTATGGTGAGCAAATAATCAGAGAAGCCAAATTATATGAAGAAGAACACAGAATCAGATTTGGAGGAAATATTATTAACTACCTGCTATATGCAGACGACACAGTTTGGCTTGCTGACAAGGATGGGGGACTTGAAGCACTTGCTGGTGAAGATCAAGGATTGCAGCCTTCAATGTGGGATACAACTCAACACAAAGAAAACCAAAATCCTCACAACTGAACCAATAGGTAACATGATGATAAATCGAGAAAAACCTGAAGTTGTCAAGGATTTTGTCTTGTCTGGATCCACAAGCAATGCTCCTGGAAGCAGCAGTCAAGAGATGAAAAGATACATTGCACTGGGTAGATCTGCTGCATAAGAGCTCTTTAGAATGTTGAAAAGTTAGGATGTTACTTTAAGCAGGAAGTACACCTGATCCAAACCATAGTATTTTCATTTGCCTCATCTGCATGTGAAAAGCTTGCCATTGAGTGAAGAAGACCCAGGTAAACTGTATGAATTTGAACCATGGTACTGGCAAAGAATATTGACAGTACCATGGACTGCCAAAAGAACAAACAAAATCTGTCTTGGAAGTACGGCCAGAATTCCCATTAGAAGTAAGGATGGTGAGACTTTGGACATGTTGTCAGTGGAGACCAGTCCCTGGAGAGGCATCATGCTTAGAAAAATGGAAGGGCTGTGAAAAAAGGTTGAAGGCCCTTGAAGAGCTGGATTGACACAGTGACGACAACAAGAGGACTGAGCATAGGAACACTTGGGTGGATGGAGGAGGAGCTGTTATTGTTACATTCTGCTGTGAATAGGTTTGCCATGGACCAGAACCAACTGGATGGCAAACTAACAACAACAACAACAACAACAACAACAGGGAGAGACATTAAAAAGCCAAACTCACTGCCATTGAGTTGACCTTGATTCAGAGCAACCCTGGAGGACAGGGTAGGACTGGCACCCGTGAGTTTCCCGAGAGTGTAACTTTTCACAGGAGGGGAAAGCCCCTTTAACCTACTACTTAGCAGCCCAGCCATCACCAGGGCTCCACAAGGATAGAGAGAAACACTGTTAGGGCTGGATAGGGCAGAGGCTGTACACTGGTACAAATGAGGGCTGGAGGTACAGGGAATCCTTGGTGGACGATACCTTCAGGACCAAGGGTGTGAGGGGCGATGCTGGGAGAGTGGAGGGTGAGTAGGTTGGAAAGGGGGAACTGATTACAGGATCCACATGTGACCTCTTCCCTGGGAGAGGGACAGCAGAGAACCGGGGAAGGGAGACTCCGGATAGGGCAAGATATGACAAAATAACGATGTATAAATTACCAAGGGCACATGAGGGAGGGGGGGAAGGGGAGGGAGGGGAAAAAAAGAGGACCTGATGCAAAGGGCTTAAGTGGAGAGCAAATGCTTTGAGAATGATTGGGGTAGGGAATGTATGGATGTGCTTTATACAATTGATGTATGAATATGTATGGATTGTGATAAGAGTTGTATGAGTCCCTAATAAAATGTAAAAAAGGAAAAGAGGAGAAAAAAAATATTAGGGCAAAGACTGTACAGATGTGCTTTACACAATTGATGTATGTATATGTATGAACTGTGATAAGAGTTGTATGAGCCCCTAATAAATTGTTAAAAAAAATGATCCTCAATTCTATC
This sequence comes from Tenrec ecaudatus, assembly GCF_050624435.1. Classification (NCBI taxonomy): domain Eukaryota; kingdom Metazoa; phylum Chordata; class Mammalia; order Afrosoricida; family Tenrecidae; genus Tenrec; species Tenrec ecaudatus. Next base: position 575,225 of record NW_027459014.1, read on the forward strand.
TGAATCCTTGCCAGAGCTGCAAGTTGCCTTAATAAACACGTGCAAAAAAAGTACCTCTGGCAGCAGACCGCTCAGGTTCAAATCCAGGCTCTCTAACTTATTGACTATGTGACCTTGGGCAAACCTGGACCTCTCTGTGCTTCCAAAGACTCACTTTCCAAAAGGGAAGTCATAAGCCAACTTTTCTTATTCCTCACTGGGTTGCTTTGAAGATGAAATGAGACATCTGTCTAAAAATGCTTCTGACCATCCCTTGGTTCTCACAGCTCCACAAATGCTATGGATTATTGTTATAAGATTATGAATGATTTTTTCCAAGGGTAGTGCAAAGATTAACATCAGTGCTACTTCTCTCTGACAAAATATAAATCCAAATTTCTAAATAGCAGGGTCTGAACGGATGCGCTGTTAACAGCATCTTGCTTTTCTCCCATCACTTGTCACAGTAAATCTGATAAGAAATGCTGGGCTAGGGCCTGCAGCCAAGCCCCTCACTGGCAGCGTGCAGGAGCTCAGGTTGTTGCCAGGCCAAGGGACATCACAATGGCAAGAGGAGACTCCACAAAGGGCCCCTGCTTCCTCCCCCACGCCACCCTTCCCCACATTCAGGGTGAAACGTCAAAATACAATTTTTTTTGTCACCTGGTGAAATAATGAGCCCCCATTCCCGTTGCCTTGGTATCATCAGAGCGCAACAGCCACGTGGGGTAATCGCTGTCTCCGTGTTAATGCTGCTCAGTTCAAACATTTTCACAGGCCCTGGCGAAATGAAACCCGTGCTTTCTACCTAGGTAGAGTTTGAGGCGATTCAGCCCATTTGCTTCTGCTGAAGAGGCTACCTCAGAAAAACAGGAAATAAAAACATAGAGGGTGCCATTGACATTAGGTTTCTCGTTTTCTTCCTTTCTTCCCTACCTTCCTTTCTTCTTGCCCTTCTCTTTCTCTTTTCTTCCTTCCCTCCCTTTGCTCACGTCTTCCTGCCTGCCTTCACTTTCCATCTTCCCTCCCAAACTCCTCCATTTCTTCTTCGCTCCTCTCTCCCCACCGCCACCTTTCTCCTTTCCTTCCCTGCCTTTTCCCTTCAGCCTCCCAGTTTCCCTCCTTCACTCTCTCCTTTGCTCCTTCCTTCCCCCACCTTGTTTTGATCCAGTGATTTGTACTCCTTTCTTCCTCTCATCCCACCCCTCCCCATTGCTGGAGAAACATCAGTTCCTTGTGGTGCTGGTTTCTTGGCGCCAGACACTGTTCTTTGGGTGTTCACAAGTCTGTGTCCTGTGTGCAAACATAAGACAGACATATGATCAGGATTGGACAGAAGATGGGATTTGACAGGTGTTCTGCATCCCAAATCTCCAGGAGGCAAAGGTAAAGTCAGGCTCCTGCCTTTAAGGTTATGTCTCCCATTGTAACTGCATCCCACAAAGGCTC